>NW_025804837.1:0-18907 GCF_021234035.1 Daphnia pulicaria | reverse complement strand
AATAGAGGCAATTTTTGTGTCTGTTTTTTCCCCAAAAATAGAGGCAATTTTTGTGTCTGTTTTTTGCCCAAAAATAGAGGCAATTTTTGTGTCCAAAAATAGAGGCAATTTTTGTGTCTGTTTTTTGCCCAAAAATAAAGGCCATTTTTGTGTCTGTTTTTTGCCCAAAAATGGAGGCAATTTTTGTGTCCAAAAATAGAGGCAATTTTGTGTCTGTTTTTTGCCCAAAAATAGAGGCAATTTTTGTGTCCAAAAATAGAGGCAATTTTTGTGTCTGTTTTTGCCCAAAATTAGAGGCCATTTTTGTGTCTGTTTTTTGCCCAAAAATAGAGGCCATTTTTGTGTCTGTTCTTTGCCCAAAAAGAGAGGCCATTTTTGTGTCCAAAAATAGAGGCAATTTTTGTGTCTGTTTTTTGCCCAAAAATAGAGGCAATTTTTGTGTCCAAAAATAGAGGCAATTTTTGTGTCTGTTTTTTGCCCAAAAATAGAGGCCATTTTTGTGTCTGTTCTTTGCCCAAAAAGAGAGGCCATTTTTGTGTCCAAAAATAGAGGCAATTTTTGTGTCTGTTTTTTGCCCAAAAATAGAGGCAATTTTTGTGTCCAAAAATAGAGGCAATTTTTGTGTCTGTTTTTTGCCCAAAATTAGAGGCAATTTTTGTGTCTGTTTTTTTCCCAAAAATAGAGGCAATTTTTGTGTCCAAAAATAGAGGCAATTTTTGTGTCCAAAAATAGAGGCAATTTTTGTGTCTGTTTTTTGGCCAAAAATAAAAGCCATTTTTGTGTCTGTTTTTTGCCCAAAAATAGAGGCAATTTTTGTGTCTGTTTTTTGCCCAAAATTAGAGGCAATTTTTGTGTCTGTTTTTTTCCCAAAAATAGAGGCAATTTTGTGTCCAAAAATAGAGGCAATTTTTGTGTCCAAAAATAGAGGCCATTTTGGTGTCTGTTCTTTGCCAAAAAATAGAGGCAATTTTTGTGTCTGTTTTTTCCCCAAAAATAGAGGCAATTTTTGTGTCTGTTTTTTGCCCAAAAATAGAGGCAATTTTTGTGTCCAAAAATAGAGGCAATTTTTGTGTCTGTTTTTTGCCCAAAAATAAAGGCCATTTTTGTGTCTGTTTTTTGCCCAAAAATGGAGGCAATTTTTGTGTCCAAAAATAGAGGCAATTTTGTGTCTGTTTTTTGCCCAAAAATAGAGGCAATTTTTGTGTCCAAAAATAGAGGCAATTTTTGTGTCTGTTTTTGCCCAAAATTAGAGGCCATTTTTGTGTCTGTTTTTTGCCCAAAAATAGAGGCCATTTTTGTGTCTGTTTTTGCCCAAAAATAGAGGCAATTTTTGTGTCTGTTTTTGCCCAAAATTAGAGGCCATTTTTGTGTCTGTTTTTTGCCCAAAAATAGAGGCCATTTTTGTGTCTGTTCTTTGCCCAAAAAGAGAGGCCATTTTTGTGTCCAAAAATAGAGGCAATTTTTGTGTCTGTTTTTTGCCCAAAAATAGAGGCAATTTTTGTGTCCAAAAATAGAGGCAATTTTTGTGTCTGTTTTTTGCCCAAAATTAGAGGCAATTTTTGTGTCTGTTTTTTTCCCAAAAATAGAGGCAATTTTTGTGTCCAAAAATAGAGGCAATTTTTGTGTCCAAAAATAGAGGCAATTTTTGTGTCCAAAAATAGAGGCAATTTTTGTGTCTGTTTTTTGGCCAAAAATAAAAGCCATTTTTGTGTCTGTTTTTTGCCCAAAAATAGAGGCAATTTTTGTGTCTGTTTTTTGCCCAAAATTAGAGGCAATTTTTGTGTCTGTTTTTTTCCCAAAAATAGAGGCAATTTTTGTGTCCAAAAATAGAGGCAATTTTTGTGTCCAAAAATAGAGGCAATTTTTGTGTCTGTTTTTTGGCCAAAAATAAAAGCCATTTTTGTGTCTGTTTTTTGCCCAAAAATAGAGGCAATTTTTGTGTCTGTTTTTTGCCCAAAATTAGAGGCAATTTTTGTGTCTGTTTTTTTCCCAAAAATAGAGGCAATTTTGTGTCCAAAAATAGAGGCAATTTTTGTGTCCAAAAATAGAGGCCATTTTGGTGTCTGTTCTTTGCCAAAAAATAGAGGCAATTTTTGTGTCTGTTTTTTCCCCAAAAATAGAGGCAATTTTTGTGTCTGTTTTTTGCCCAAAAATAGAGGCAATTTTTGTGTCCAAAAATAGAGGCAATTTTTGTGTCTGTTTTTTGCCCAAAAATAAAGGCCATTTTTGTGTCTGTTTTTTGCCCAAAAATGGAGGCAATTTTTGTGTCCAAAAATAGAGGCAATTTTGTGTCTGTTTTTTGCCCAAAAATAGAGGCAATTTTTGTGTCCAAAAATAGAGGCAATTTTTGTGTCTGTTTTTGCCCAAAATTAGAGGCCATTTTTGTGTCTGTTTTTTGCCCAAAAATAGAGGCCATTTTTGTGTCTGTTTTTGCCCAAAAATAGAGGCAATTTTTGTGTCTGTTTTTGCCCAAAATTAGAGGCCATTTTTGTGTCTGTTTTTTGCCCAAAAATAGAGGCCATTTTTGTGTCTGTTCTTTGCCCAAAAAGAGAGGCCATTTTTGTGTCCAAAAATAGAGGCAATTTTTGTGTCTGTTTTTTGCCCAAAAATAGAGGCAATTTTTGTGTCCAAAAATAGAGGCAATTTTTGTGTCTGTTTTTTGCCCAAAATTAGAGGCAATTTTTGTGTCTGTTTTTTTCCCAAAAATAGAGGCAATTTTTGTGTCCAAAAATAGAGGCAATTTTTGTGTCCAAAAATAGAGGCAATTTTTGTGTCCAAAAATAGAGGCAATTTTTGTGTCTGTTTTTTGGCCAAAAATAAAAGCCATTTTTGTGTCTGTTTTTTGCCCAAAAATAGAGGCAATTTTTGTGTCTGTTTTTTGCCCAAAATTAGAGGCAATTTTTGTGTCTGTTTTTTTCCCAAAAATAGAGGCAATTTTTGTGTCCAAAAATAGAGGCAATTTTTGTGTCTGTTTTTTGGCCAAAATTAGAGGCCTTTTTTGTGTCTGTTTTTTGCCCAAAAAGTGATGCAATTTTTGTGTCTGTTTTTTTCCCCAAAATAGAGGCAATTTTTGTGTCCAAAAATAGAGGCAATTTTTGTGTCTGTTTTTTGCCCAAAAATAAAAGCCATTTTTGTGTCTGTTTTTTGCCCAAAAATAGAGGCAATTTTTGTGTCTGTTTTTTGCCCAAAAATAGAGGCAATTTTTGTGTCTGTTTTTTGCCCAAAAAGAGAGGCAATTTTTGTGTCCAAAAATAGAGGCAATTTTTGTGTCTGTTTTTTGCCCAAAAATAGAGGCAATTTTTGTGTCTGTTTTTTGCCCAAAATTAGAGGCCCTTTTTTGTGTCTGTTTTTGCCCAAAAAGAGATGCAATTTTTGTGTCTGTTTTTTTCCCCAAAATAGAGGCAATTTTTGTGTCCAAAAATAGAGGCAATTTTTGTGTCTGTTTTTTGCCCAAAAATAAAGGCCATTTTTGTGTCTGTTTTTTGCCCAAAAATAGAGGCAATTTTTGTGTCTGTTTTTTGCCCAAAAAGAGAGGCAATTTTTGTGTCCAAAAATAGAGGCAATTTTTCTGTCTGTTTTTTGGCCAAAATTAGAGGCCTTTTTTGTGTCTGTTTTTGCCCAAAAAGAGATGCAATTTTTGTGTCTGTTTTTTTCCCCAAAATAGAGGCAATTTTTGTGTCCAAAAATAGAGGCAATTTTTGTGTCTGTTTTTGCCCAAAATTAGAGGCCATTTTTGTGTCTGTTTTTGCCCAAAAATAGAGGCCATTTTTGTGTCTGTTTTTTGCCCAAAAAGAGAGGCAATTTTTGTGTCCAAAAATAGAGGCAATTTTTGTGTCTGTTTTTTGGCCAAAATTAGAGGCCTTTTTTGTGTCTGTTTTTTGCCCAAAAAGTGATGCAATTTTTGTGTCTGTTTTTTTCCCCAAAATAGAGGCAATTTTTGTGTCCAAAAATAGAGGCAATTTTTGTGTCTGTTTTTTGCCCAAAAATAAAAGCCATTTTTGTGTCTGTTTTTTGCCCAAAAATAGAGGCAATTTTTGTGTCTGTTTTTTGCCCAAAAATAGAGGCAATTTTTGTGTCTGTTTTTTGCCCAAAAAGAGAGGCAATTTTTGTGTCCAAAAATAGAGGCAATTTTTGTGTCTGTTTTTTGCCCAAAAATAGAGGCAATTTTTGTGTCCAAAAATAGAGGCAATTTTTGTGTCTGTTTTTTGCCCAAAATTAGAGGCAATTTTTGTGTCTGTTTTTTGCCCAAAAATAGAGGCAATTTTTGTGTCCAAAAATAGAGGCAATTTTTGTGTCTGTTTTTGCCCAAAATTAGAGGCCATTTTTGTGTCTGTTTTTTGCCCAAAAATAGAGGCCATTTTTGTGTCTGTTTTTTGCCCAAAAAGAGAGGCAATTTTTGTGTCCAAAAATAGAGGCAATTTTTGTGTCTGTTTTTTGGCCAAAAATAGAGGCAATTTTTGTGTCCAAAAATAGAGGCAATTTTTGTGTCTGTTTTTTGCCCAAAATTAGAGGCCATTTTTGTGTCTGTTTTTTGCCCAAAAATAGAGGCCATTTTTGTGTCTGTTTTTTGCCCAAAAAGAGAGGCAATTTTTGTGTCCAAAAATAGAGGCAATTTTTGTGTCTGTTTTTTGGCCAAAAATAGAGGCAAGTTTTGTGTCCAAAAATAGAGGCAATTTTTGTGTCTGTTTTTTGCCCAAAATTAGAGGCCATTTTTGTGTCTGTTTTTTGCCCAAAAATAGAGGCAATTTTTGTGTCTGTTTTTTGCCCAAAAAGAGAGGCAATTTTTGTGTCCAAAAATAGAGGCAATTTTTGTGTCTGTTTTTTGGCCAAAATTAGAGGCCTTTTTTGTGTCTGTTTTTGCCCAAAAAGAGATGCAATTTTTGTGTCTGTTTTTTTCCCCAAAATAGAGGCAATTTTTGTGTCCAAAAATAGAGGCAATTTTTGTGTCTGTTTTTTGCCCAAAAATAAAGGCCATTTTTGTGTCTGTTTTTTGCCCAAAAATAGAGGCAATTTTTGTGTCTGTTTTTTGCCCAAAAAGAGAGGAAATTTTTGTGTCCAAAAATAGAGGCAATTTTTCTGTCTGTTTTTTGGCCAAAATTAGAGGCCTTTTTTGTGTCTGTTTTTGCCCAAAAAGAGATGCAATTTTTGTGTCTGTTTTTTTCCCCAAAATAGAGGCAATTTTTGTGTCCAAAAATAGAGGCAATTTTTGTGTCTGTTTTTGCCCAAAATTAGAGGCCATTTTTGTGTCTGTTTTTGCCCAAAAATAAAAGCCATTTTTGTGTCTGTTTTTTGCCCAAAAATAGAGGCAATTTTTGTGTCCAAAAATAGAGGCAATTTTTGTGTCTGTTTTTTGCCCAAAATTAGAGGCCATTTTTGTGTCTGTTTTTTGCCCAAAAATAGAGGCAATTTTTGTGTCTGTTTTTTGGCCAAAATTAGAGGCCTTTTTTGTGTCTGTTTTTTGCCCAAAAAGAGATGCAATTTTTGTGTCTGTTTTTTGCCCAAAAATAGAGGCAATTTTTGTGTCCAAACATAGAGGCAATTTTTGTGTCTGTTTTTTGCCCAAAAATAAAGGCCATTTTTGTGTCTGTTTTTTGCCCAAAAATGGAGGCAATTTTTGTGTCCAAAAATAGAGGCAATTTTGTGTCTGTTTTTTGCCCAAAAATAGAGGCAATTTTTGTGTCCAAAAATAGAGGCAATTTTTGTGTCTGTTTTTGCCCAAAATTAGAGGCCATTTTTGTGTCTGTTTTTTGCCCAAAAATAGAGGCAATTTTTGTGTCTGTTCTTTGCCCAAAAAGAGAGGCCATTTTTGTGTCCAAAAATAGAGGCAATTTTTGTGTCTGTTTTTTGCCCAAAAATAGAGGCAATTTTTGTGTCCAAAAATAGAGGCAATTTTTGTGTCTGTTTTTTGCCCAAAATTAGAGGCAATTTTTGTGTCTGTTTTTTTCCCAAAAATAGAGGCAATTTTTGTGTCCAAAAATAGAGGCAATTTTTGTGTCCAAAAATAGAGGCAATTTTTCTGTCTGTTTTTTGGCCAAAATTAGAGGCCTTTTTTGTGTCTGTTTTTGCCCAAAAAGAGATGCAATTTTTGTGTCTGTTTTTTTCCCCAAAATAGAGGCAATTTTTGTGTCCAAAAATAGAGGCAATTTTTGTGTCTGTTTTTTGCCCAAAAATAAAAGCCATTTTTGTGTCTGTTTTTTGCCCAAAAATAGAGGCAATTTTTGTGTCCAAAAATAGAGGCAATTTTTGTGTCTGTTTTTTGCCCAAAATTAGAGGCCATTTTTGTGTCTGTTTTTTGCCCAAAAATAGAGGCAATTTTTGTGTCTGTTTTTTGGCCAAAATTAGAGGCCTTTTTTGTGTCTGTTTTTTGCCCAAAAAGAGATGCAATTTTTGTGTCTGTTTTTTGCCCAAAAATAGAGGCAATTTTTGTGTCCAAACATAGAGGCAATTTTTGTGTCTGTTTTTTGCCCAAAAATAAAGGCCATTTTTGTGTCTGTTTTTTGCCCAAAAATGGAGGCAATTTTTGTGTCCAAAAATAGAGGCAATTTTGTGTCTGTTTTTTGCCCAAAAATAGAGGCAATTTTTGTGTCCAAAAATAGAGGCAATTTTTGTGTCTGTTTTTGCCCAAAATTAGAGGCCATTTTTGTGTCTGTTTTTTGCCCAAAAATAGAGGCCATTTTTGTGTCTGTTCTTTGCCCAAAAAGAGAGGCCATTTTTGTGTCCAAAAATAGAGGCAATTTTTGTGTCTGTTTTTTGCCCAAAAATAGAGGCAATTTTTGTGTCCAAAAATAGAGGCAATTTTTGTGTCTGTTTTTTGCCCAAAATTAGAGGCAATTTTTGTGTCTGTTTTTTTCCCAAAAATAGAGGCAATTTTTGTGTCCAAAAATAGAGGCAATTTTTGTGTCCAAAAATAGAGGCAATTTTTGTGTCTGTTTTTTGGCCAAAAATAAAAGCCATTTTTGTGTCTGTTTTTTGCCCAAAAATAGAGGCAATTTTTGTGTCTGTTTTTTGCCCAAAATTAGAGGCAATTTTTGTGTCTGTTTTTTTCCCAAAAATAGAGGCAATTTTGTGTCCAAAAATAGAGGCAATTTTTGTGTCCAAAAATAGAGGCCATTTTGGTGTCTGTTCTTTGCCAAAAAATAGAGGCAATTTTTGTGTCTGTTTTTTCCCCAAAAATAGAGGCAATTTTTGTGTCTGTTTTTTGCCCAAAAATAGAGGCAATTTTTGTGTCCAAAAATAGAGGCAATTTTTGTGTCTGTTTTTTGCCCAAAAATAAAGGCCATTTTTGTGTCTGTTTTTTGCCCAAAAATGGAGGCAATTTTTGTGTCCAAAAATAGAGGCAATTTTGTGTCTGTTTTTTGCCCAAAAATAGAGGCAATTTTTGTGTCCAAAAATAGAGGCAATTTTTGTGTCTGTTTTTGCCCAAAATTAGAGGCCATTTTTGTGTCTGTTTTTTGCCCAAAAATAGAGGCCATTTTTGTGTCTGTTTTTGCCCAAAAAGAGAGGCCATTTTTGTGTCCAAAAATAGAGGCAATTTTTGTGTCTGTTTTTTGCCCAAAAATAGAGGCAATTTTTGTGTCCAAAAATAGATGCAATTTTTGTGTCTGTTTTTGCCCAAAATTAGAGGCCATTTTTGTGTCTGTTTTTTGCCCAAAAATAGAGGCCATTTTTGTGTCTGTTTTTTGCCCAAAAAGAGAGGCAATTTTTGTGTCTAAAAATAGAGGCAATTTTTGTGTCTGTTTTTTGGCCAAAAATAGAGGCAATTTTTGTGTCTGTTTTTTGGCCAAAATTAGAGGCCTTTTTTGTGTCTGTTTTTTGCCCAAAAAGTGATGCAATTTTTGTGTCTGTTTTTTTCCCCAAAATAGAGGCAATTTTTGTGTCCAAAAATAGAGGCAATTTTTGTGTCTGTTTTTTGCCCAAAAATAAAAGCCATTTTTGTGTCTGTTTTTTGCCCAAAAATAGAGGCAATTTTTGTGTCCAAAAATAGAGGCAATTTTTGTGTCTGTTTTTTGCCCAAAATTAGAGGCCATTTTTGTGTCTGTTTTTTGCCCAAAAATAGAGGCAATTTTTGTGTCTGTTTTTTGGCCAAAATTAGAGGCCTTTTTTGTGTCTGTTTTTTGCCCAAAAAGAGATGCAATTTTTGTGTCTGTTTTTTGCCCAAAAATAGAGGCAATTTTTGTGTCCAAACATAGAGGCAATTTTTGTGTCTGTTTTTTGCCCAAAAATAAAGGCCATTTTTGTGTCTGTTTTTTGCCCAAAAATGGAGGCAATTTTTGTGTCCAAAAATAGAGGCAATTTTGTGTCTGTTTTTTGCCCAAAAATAGAGGCAATTTTTGTGTCCAAAAATAGAGGCAATTTTTGTGTCTGTTTTTGCCCAAAATTAGAGGCCATTTTTGTGTCTGTTTTTTGCCCAAAAATAGAGGCCATTTTTGTGTCTGTTCTTTGCCCAAAAAGAGAGGCCATTTTTGTGTCCAAAAATAGAGGCAATTTTTGTGTCTGTTTTTTGCCCAAAAATAGAGGCAATTTTTGTGTCCAAAAATAGAGGCAATTTTTGTGTCTGTTTTTTGCCCAAAATTAGAGGCAATTTTTGTGTCTGTTTTTTTCCCAAAAATAGAGGCAATTTTTGTGTCCAAAAATAGAGGCAATTTTTGTGTCCAAAAATAGAGGCAATTTTTGTGTCTGTTTTTTGGCCAAAAATAAAAGCCATTTTTGTGTCTGTTTTTTGCCCAAAAATAGAGGCAATTTTTGTGTCTGTTTTTTGCCCAAAATTAGAGGCAATTTTTGTGTCTGTTTTTTTCCCAAAAATAGAGGCAATTTTGTGTCCAAAAATAGAGGCAATTTTTGTGTCCAAAAATAGAGGCCATTTTGGTGTCTGTTCTTTGCCAAAAAATAGAGGCAATTTTTGTGTCTGTTTTTTCCCCAAAAATAGAGGCAATTTTTGTGTCTGTTTTTTGCCCAAAAATAGAGGCAATTTTTGTGTCCAAAAATAGAGGCAATTTTTGTGTCCAAAAATAGAGGCAATTTTTGTGTCTGTTTTTTGGCCAAAAATAAAAGCCATTTTTGTGTCTGTTTTTTGCCCAAAAATAGAGGCAATTTTTGTGTCTGTTTTTTGCCCAAAATTAGAGGCAATTTTTGTGTCTGTTTTTTTCCCAAAAATAGAGGCAATTTTGTGTCCAAAAATAGAGGCAATTTTTGTGTCCAAAAATAGAGGCCATTTTGGTGTCTGTTCTTTGCCAAAAAATAGAGGCAATTTTTGTGTCTGTTTTTTCCCCAAAAATAGAGGCAATTTTTGTGTCTGTTTTTTGCCCAAAAATAGAGGCAATTTTTGTGTCTGTTTTTTGCCCAAAAATAAAGGCCATTTTTGTGTCTGTTTTTTGCCCAAAAATGGAGGCAATTTTTGTGTCCAAAAATAGAGGCAATTTTGTGTCTGTTTTTTGCCCAAAAATAGAGGCAATTTTTGTGTCCAAAAATAGAGGCAATTTTTGTGTCTGTTTTTGCCCAAAATTAGAGGCCATTTTTGTGTCTGTTTTTTGCCCAAAAATAGAGGCCATTTTTGTGTCTGTTTTTTGCCCAAAAAGAGAGGCAATTTTTGTGTCCAAAAATAGAGGCAATTTTTGTGTCTGTTTTTTGGCCAAAAATAGAGGCAATTTTTGTGTCCAAAAATAGAGGCAATTTTTGTGTCTGTTTTTTGCCCAAAATTAGAGGCCATTTTTGTGTCTGTTTTTTGCCCAAAAATAGAGGCCATTTTTGTGTCTGTTTTTTGCCCAAAAAGAGAGGCAATTTTTGTGTCCAAAAATAGAGGCAATTTTTGTGTCTGTTTTTTGCCCAAAATTAGAGGCAATTTTTGTGTCTGTTTTTTTCCCAAAAATAGAGGCAATTTTTGTGTCCAAAAATAGAGGCAATTTTTGTGTCCAAAAATAGAGGCAATTTTTGTGTCTGTTTTTTGGCCAAAAATAAAAGCCATTTTTGTGTCTGTTTTTTGCCCAAAAATAGAGGCAATTTTTGTGTCTGTTTTTTGCCCAAAATTAGAGGCAATTTTTGTGTCTGTTTTTTTCCCAAAAATAGAGGCAATTTTGTGTCCAAAAATAGAGGCAATTTTTGTGTCCAAAAATAGAGGCAATTTTTGTGTCTGTTTTTTGCCCAAAAATAAAGGCCATTTTTGTGTCTGTTTTTTGCCCAAAAATGGAGGCAATTTTTGTGTCCAAAAATAGAGGCAATTTTGTGTCTGTTTTTTGCCCAAAAATAGAGGCAATTTTTGTGTCCAAAAATAGAGGCAATTTTTGTGTCTGTTTTTGCCCAAAATTAGAGGCCATTTTTGTGTCTGTTTTTTGCCCAAAAATAGAGGCCATTTTTGTGTCTGTTTTTGCCCAAAAAGAGAGGCCATTTTTGTGTCCAAAAATAGAGGCAATTTTTGTGTCTGTTTTTTGCCCAAAAATAGAGGCAATTTTTGTGTCCAAAAATAGATGCAATTTTTGTGTCTGTTTTTGCCCAAAATTAGAGGCCATTTTTGTGTCTGTTTTTTGCCCAAAAATAGAGGCCATTTTTGTGTCTGTTTTTTGCCCAAAAAGAGAGGCAATTTTTGTGTCCAAAAATAGAGGCAATTTTTGTGTCTGTTTTTTGGCCAAAAATAGAGGCAATTTTTGTGTCCAAAAATAGAGGCAATTTTTGTGTCTGTTTTTTGCCCAAAATTAGAGGCCATTTTTGTGTCTGTTTTTTGCCCAAAAATAGAGGCCATTTTTGTGTCTGTTTTTTGCCCAAAAAGAGAGGCAATTTTTGTGTCCAAAAATAGAGGCAATTTTTGTGTCTGTTTTTTGGCCAAAAATAGAGGCAATTTTTGTGTCCAAAAATAGAGGCAATTTTTGTGTCTGTTTTTTGCCCAAAATTAGAGGCAATTTTTGTGTCTGTTTTTTGCCCAAAAATAGAGGCAATTTTTGTGTCTGTTTTTTGCCCAAAAAGAGAGGCAATTTTTGTGTCCAAAAATAGAGGCAATTTTTGTGTCTGTTTTTTGGCCAAAATTAGAGGCCTTTTTTGTGTCTGTTTTTGCCCAAAAAGAGATGCAATTTTTGTGTCTGTTTTTTGCCCAAAAATAGAGGCAATTTTTGTGTCCAAAAATAGAGGCAATTTTTGTGTCTGTTTTTTGCCCAAAAATAAAGGCCATTTTTGTGTCTGTTTTTTGCCCAAAAATAGAGGCAATTTTTGTGTCTGTTTTTGCCCAAAAAGAGAGGCCATTTTTGTGTCCAAAAATAGAGGCAATTTTTGTGTCTGTTTTTTGCCCAAAAATAGAGGCAATTTTTGTGTCCAAAAATAGATGCAATTTTTGTGTCTGTTTTTGCCCAAAATTAGAGGCCATTTTTGTGTCTGTTTTTTGCCCAAAAATAGAGGCAATTTTTGTGTCTGTTTTTTGCCCAAAAAGAGAGGAAATTTTTGTGTCCAAAAATAGAGGCAATTTTTCTGTCTGTTTTTTGGCCAAAATTAGAGGCCTTTTTTGTGTCTGTTTTTGCCCAAAAAGAGATGCAATTTTGTGTCTGTTTTTTGCCCAAAAATAGAGGCAATTTTTGTGTCCAAAAATAGAGGCAATTTTTGTGTCTGTTTTTGCCCAAAATTAGAGGCCATTTTTGTGTCTGTTTTTTGCCCAAAAATAGAGGCCATTTTTGTGTCTGTTTTTGCCCAAAAAGAGAGGCCATTTTTGTGTCCAAAAATAGAGGCAATTTTTGTGTCTGTTTTTTGCCCAAAAATAGAGGCAATTTTTGTGTCCAAAAATAGATGCAATTTTTGTGTCTGTTTTTGCCCAAAATTAGAGGCCATTTTTGTGTCTGTTTTTTGCCCAAAAATAGAGGCCATTTTTGTGTCTGTTTTTTGCCCAAAAAGAGAGGCAATTTTTGTGTCCAAAAATAGAGGCAATTTTTGTGTCTGTTTTTTGGCCAAAAATAGAGGCAATTTTTGTGTCCAAAAATAGAGGCAATTTTTGTGTCTGTTTTTTGCCCAAAATTAGAGGCCATTTTTGTGTCTGTTTTTTGCCCAAAAATAGAGGCCATTTTTGTGTCTGTTTTTTGCCCAAAAAGAGAGGCAATTTTTGTGTCCAAAAATAGAGGCAATTTTTGTGTCTGTTTTTTGGCCAAAAATAGAGGCAATTTTTGTGTCCAAAAATAGAGGCAATTTTTGTGTCTGTTTTTTGCCCAAAATTAGAGGCAATTTTTGTGTCTGTTTTTTGCCCAAAAATAGAGGCAATTTTTGTGTCTGTTTTTTGCCCAAAAAGAGAGGCAATTTTTGTGTCCAAAAATAGAGGCAATTTTTGTGTCTGTTTTTTGGCCAAAATTAGAGGCCTTTTTTGTGTCTGTTTTTGCCCAAAAAGAGATGCAATTTTTGTGTCTGTTTTTTGCCCAAAAATAGAGGCAATTTTTGTGTCCAAAAATAGAGGCAATTTTTGTGTCTGTTTTTTGCCCAAAAATAAAGGCCATTTTTGTGTCTGTTTTTTGCCCAAAAATAGAGGCAATTTTTGTGTCTGTTTTTTGCCCAAAAAGAGAGGCAATTTTTGTGTCCAAAAATAGAGGCAATTTTTCTGTCTGTTTTTTGCCCAAAATTAGAGGCAATTTTTGTGTCTGTTTTTTTCCCAAAAATAGAGGCAATTTTTGTGTCCAAAAATAGAGGCAATTTTTCTGTCTGTTTTTGGCCAAAATTAGAGGCCTTTTTTGTGTCTGTTTTTGCCCAAAAAGAGATGCAATTTTTGTGTCTGTTTTTTTCCCCAAAATAGAGGCAATTTTTGTGTCCAAAAATAGAGGCAATTTTTGTGTCTGTTTTTGCCCAAAATTAGAGGCCATTTTTGTGTCTGTTTTTGCCCAAAAATAGAGGCCATTTTTGTGTCTGTTTTTTGCCCAAAAAGAGAGGCAATTTTTGTGTCCAAAAATAGAGGCAATTTTTGTGTCTGTTTTTTGGCCAAAATTAGAGGCCTTTTTTGTGTCTGTTTTTTGCCCAAAAAGTGATGCAATTTTTGTGTCTGTTTTTTTCCCCAAAATAGAGGCAATTTTTGTGTCCAAAAATAGAGGCAATTTTTGTGTCTGTTTTTTGCCCAAAAATAAAAGCCATTTTTGTGTCTGTTTTTTGCCCAAAAATAGAGGCAATTTTTGTGTCCAAAAATAGAGGCAATTTTTGTGTCTGTTTTTTGCCCAAAATTAGAGGCCATTTTTGTGTCTGTTTTTTGCCCAAAAATAGAGGCAATTTTTGTGTCTGTTTTTTGGCCAAAATTAGAGGCCTTTTTTGTGTCTGTTTTTTGCCCAAAAAGAGATGCAATTTTTGTGTCTGTTTTTTGCCCAAAAATAGAGGCAATTTTTGTGTCCAAACATAGAGGCAATTTTTGTGTCTGTTTTTTGCCCAAAAATAAAGGCCATTTTTGTGTCTGTTTTTTGCCCAAAAATGGAGGCAATTTTTGTGTCCAAAAATAGAGGCAATTTTGTGTCTGTTTTTTGCCCAAAAATAGAGGCAATTTTTGTGTCCAAAAATAGAGGCAATTTTTGTGTCTGTTTTTGCCCAAAATTAGAGGCCATTTTTGTGTCTGTTTTTTGCCCAAAAATAGAGGCCATTTTTGTGTCTGTTCTTTGCCCAAAAAGAGAGGCCATTTTTGTGTCCAAAAATAGAGGCAATTTTTGTGTCTGTTTTTTGCCCAAAAATAGAGGCAATTTTTGTGTCCAAAAATAGAGGCAATTTTTGTGTCTGTTTTTTGCCCAAAATTAGAGGCAATTTTTGTGTCTGTTTTTTTCCCAAAAATAGAGGCAATTTTTGTGTCCAAAAATAGAGGCAATTTTTGTGTCCAAAAATAGAGGCAATTTTTGTGTCTGTTTTTTGGCCAAAAATAAAAGCCATTTTTGTGTCTGTTTTTTGCCCAAAAATAGAGGCAATTTTTGTGTCTGTTTTTTGCCCAAAATTAGAGGCAATTTTTGTGTCTGTTTTTTTCCCAAAAATAGAGGCAATTTTGTGTCCAAAAATAGAGGCAATTTTTGTGTCCAAAAATAGAGGCCATTTTGGTGTCTGTTCTTTGCCAAAAAATAGAGGCAATTTTTGTGTCTGTTTTTTCCCCCAAAAATAGAGGCAATTTTTGTGTCTGTTTTTTGCCCAAAAATAGAGGCAATTTTTGTGTCCAAAAATAGAGGCAATTTTTGTGTCCAAAAATAGAGGCAATTTTTGTGTCTGTTTTTTGCCCAAAAATAAAGGCCATTTTTGTGTCTGTTTTTTGCCCAAAAATGGAGGCAATTTTTGTGTCCAAAAATAGAGGCAATTTTGTGTCTGTTTTTTGCCCAAAAATAGAGGCAATTTTTGTGTCCAAAAATAGAGGCAATTTTTGTGTCTGTTTTTGCCCAAAATTAGAGGCCATTTTTGTGTCTGTTTTTTGCCCAAAAATAGAGGCCATTTTTGTGTCTGTTTTTGCCCAAAATTAGAGGCAATTTTTGTGTCTGTTTTTTGCCCAAAAATAGAGGCAATTTTTGTGTCTGTTTTTTGCCCAAAAAGAGAGGCAATTTTTGTGTCCAAAAATAGAGGCAATTTTTGTGTCTGTTTTTTGGCCAAAATTAGAGGCCTTTTTTGTGTCTGTTTTTGCCCAAAAAGAGATGCAATTTTTGTGTCTGTTTTTTTCCCCAAAATAGAGGCAATTTTTGTGTCCAAAAATAGAGGCAATTTTTGTGTCTGTTTTTTGCCCAAAAATAAAGGCCATTTTTGTGTCTGTTTTTTGCCCAAAAATAGAGGCAATTTTTGTGTCTGTTTTTTGCCCAAAAAGAGAGGCAATTTTTGTGTCCAAAAATAGAGGCAATTTTTCTGTCTGTTTTTTGGCCAAAATTAGAGGCCTTTTTTGTGTCTGTTTTTGCCCAAAAAGAGATGCAATTTTTGTGTCTGTTTTTTTCCCCAAAATAGAGGCAATTTTTGTGTCCAAAAATAGAGGCCATTTTTGTGTCTGTTTTTTGCCCAAAAATAGAGGCAATTTTTGTGTCCAAAAATAGAGGCAATTTTTGTGTCTGTTTTTGCCCAAAATTAGAGGCCATTTTTGTGTCTGTTTTTTGCCCAAAAATAGAGGCCATTTTTGTGTCTGTTCTTTGCCCAAAAAGAGAGGCCATTTTTGTGTCCAAAAATAGAGGCAATTTTTGTGTCTGTTTTTTGCCCAAAAATAGAGGCAATTTTTGTGTCCAAAAATAGAGGCAATTTTTGTGTCTGTTTTTTGCCCAAAATTAGAGGCAATTTTTGTGTCTGTTTTTTTCCCAAAAATAGAGGCAATTTTTGTGTCCAAAAATAGAGGCAATTTTTGTGTCCAAAAATAGAGGCAATTTTTGTGTCTGTTTTTTGGCCAAAAATAAAAGCCATTTTTGTGTCTGTTTTTTGCCCAAAAATAGAGGCAATTTTTGTGTCTGTTTTTTGCCCAAAATTAGAGGCAATTTTTGTGTCTGTTTTTTTCCCAAAAATAGAGGCAATTTTGTGTCCAAAAATAGAGGCAATTTTTGTGTCCAAAAATAGAGGCCATTTTGGTGTCTGTTCTTTGCCAAAAAATAGAGGCAATTTTTGTGTCTGTTTTTTCCCCCAAAAATAGAGGCAATTTTTGTGTCTGTTTTTTGCCCAAAAATAGAGGCAATTTTTGTGTCCAAAAATAGAGGCAATTTTTGTGTCTGTTTTTTGCCCAAAAATAAAGGCCATTTTTGTGTCTGTTTTTTGCCCAAAAATGGAGGCAATTTTTGTGTCCAAAAATAGAGGCAATTTTGTGTCTGTTTTTTGCCCAAAAATAGAGGCAATTTTTGTGTCTGTTTTTGCCCAAAATTAGAGGCCATTTTTGTGTCTGTTTTTTGCCCAAAAATAGAGGCCATTTTTGTGTCTGTTTTTTGCCCAAAAAGAGAGGCAATTTTTGTGTCCAAAAATAGAGGCAATTTTTGTGTCTGTTTTTTGGCCAAAAATAGAGGCAATTTTTTGTGTCCAAAAATAGAGGCAATTTTTGTGTCTGTTTTTTGCCCAAAATTAGAGGCCATTTTTGTGTCTGTTTTTTGCCCAAAAATAGAGGCCATTTTTGTGTCTGTTTTTTGCCCAAAAAGAGAGGCAATTTTTGTGTCCAAAAATAGAGGCAATTTTTGTGTCTGTTTTTTTGCCCAAAAATTAGAGGCAATTTTTGTGTCTGTTTTTTTCCCAAAAATAGAGGCAATTTTTGTGTCCAAAAATAGAGGCAATTTTTGTGTCCAAAAATAGAGGCAATTTTTGTGTCTGTTTTTTGGCCAAAAATAAAAGCCATTTTTGTGTCTGTTTTTTGCCCAAAAATAGAGGCAATTTTTGTGTCTGTTTTTTGCCCAAAATTAGAGGCAATTTTTGTGTCTGTTTTTTTCCCCAAAAATAGAGGCAATTTTGTGTCCAAAAATAGAGGCAATTTTTGTGTCCAAAAATAGAGGCCATTTTGGTGTCTGTTCTTTGCCAAAAAATAGAGGCAATTTTTTGTGTCTGTTTTTTTCCCCAAAAATAGAGGCAATTTTTGTGTCTGTTTTTTGCCCAAAAATAGAGGCAATTTTTGTGTCCAAAAATAGAGGCAATTTTTGTGTCTGTTTTTTGCCCAAAAATAAAGGCCATTTTTGTGTCTGTTTTTTGCCCAAAAATGGAGGCAATTTTTGTGTCCAAAAATAGAGGCAATTTTGTGTCTGTTTTTTGCCCAAAAATAGAGGCAATTTTTGTGTCCAAAAATAGAGGCAATTTTTGTGTCTGTTTTTTGCCCAAAATTAGAGGCCATTTTTGTGTCTGTTTTTTGCCCAAAAATAGAGGCCATTTTTGTGTCTGTTTTTTGCCCAAAAAGAGAGGCCATTTTTGTGTCCAAAAAATAGAGGCAATTTTTGTGTCTGTTTTTTGCCCAAAAATAGAGGCAATTTTTGTGTCCAAAAATAGATGCAATTTTTGTGTCTGTTTTTGCCCAAAATTAGAGGCCATTTTTGTGTCTGTTTTTTGCCCAAAAATAGAGGCCATTTTTGTGTCTGTTTTTTGCCCAAAAAGAGAGGCAATTTTTGTGTCCAAAAATAGAGGCAATTTTTGTGTCTGTTTTTTGGCCAAAAATAGAGGCAATTTTTGTGTCCAAAAATAGAGGCAATTTTTGTGTCTGTTTTTTGCCCAAAATTAGAGGCCATTTTTGTGTCTGTTTTTTGCCCAAAAATAGAGGCCATTTTTGTGTCTGTTTTTTTGCCCAAAAAGAGAGGCAATTTTTGTGTCCAAAAATAGAGGCAATTTTTGTGTCTGTTTTTTGGCCAAAAATAGAGGCAATTTTTGTGTCCAAAAATAGAGGCAATTTTTTGTGTCTGTTTTTTTGCCCAAAATTAGAGGCAATTTTTGTGTCTGTTTTTTGCCCAAAAATAGAGGCAATTTTTGTGTCTGTTTTTTGCCCAAAAAGAGAGGCAATTTTTGTGTCCAAAAATAGAGGCAATTTTTGTGTCTGTTTTTTGGCCAAAATTAGAGGCCTTTTTTGTGTCTGTTTTTGCCCAAAAAGAGATGCAATTTTTGTGTCTGTTTTTTTGCCCAAAAATAGAGGCAATTTTTGTGTCCAAAAATAGAGGCAATTTTTGTGTCTGTTTTTTGCCCAAAAATAAAGGCCATTTTTGTGTCTGTTTTTTGCCCAAAAATAGAGGCAATTTTTTGTGTCTGTTTTTTGCCCAAAAAGAGAGGCAATTTTTGTGTCCAAAAATAGAGGCAATTTTTCTGTCTGTTTTTTGCCCAAAATTAGAGGCAATTTTTGTGTCTGTTTTTTTCCCAAAAATAGAGGCAATTTTTGTGTCCAAAAATAGAGGCAATTTTGTGTCCAAAAATAGAGGCAATTTTTCTGTCTGTTTTTTGGCCAAAATTAGAGGCCTTTTTTGTGTCTGTTTTTGCCCAAAAAGAGAGGCCATTTTTGTGTCTGTTTTTGCCCAAAAATAGAGGCCATTTTTGTGTCTGTTTTTTTGCCCAAAAAGAGAGGCAATTTTTGTGTCCAAAAATAGAGGCAATTTTTGTGTCTGTTTTTTGGCCAAAATTAGAGGCCTTTTTTGTGTCTGTTTTTTGCCCAAAAAGTGATGCAATTTTTGTGTCTGTTTTTTTCCCCAAAATAGAGGCAATTTTTGTGTCCAAAAATAGAGGCAATTTTTGTGTCTGTTTTTTGCCCAAAAATAAAAGCCATTTTTGTGTCTGTTTTTTGCCCAAAAATAGAGGCAATTTTTGTGTCCAAAAATAGAGGCAATTTTTGTGTCTGTTTTTTGCCCAAAATTAGAGGCCATTTTTGTGTCTGTTTTTTGCCCAAAAATAGAGGCAATTTTTGTGTCTGTTTTTTGGCCAAAATTAGAGGCCTTTTTTTGTGTCTGTTTTTTGCCCAAAAAGAGATGCAATTTTTGTGTCTGTTTTTTTGCCCAAAAATAGAGGCAATTTTTGTGTCCAAACATAGAGGCAATTTTTGTGTCTGTTTTTTGCCCAAAAATAAAGGCCATTTTTGTGTCTGTTTTTTGCCCAAAAATGGAGGCAATTTTTGTGTCCAAAAATAGAGGCAATTTTGTGTCTGTTTTTTGCCCAAAAATAGAGGCAATTTTTGTGTCCAAAAATAGAGGCAATTTTTGTGTCTGTTTTTGCCCAAAATTAGAGGCCATTTTTGTGTCTGTTTTTTGCCCAAAAATAGAGGCCATTTTTGTGTCTGTTTTTGCCCAAAAAGAGAGGCCATTTTTGTGTCCAAAAATAGAGGCAATTTTTGTGTCTGTTTTTTGCCCAAAAATAGAGGCAATTTTTGTGTCCAAAAATAGATGCAATTTTTGTGTCTGTTTTTGCCCAAAATTAGAGGCCATTTTTGTGTCTGTTTTTTGCCCAAAAATAGAGGCCATTTTTGTGTCTGTTTTTTGCCCAAAAAGAGAGGCAATTTTTGTGTCCAAAAATAGAGGCAATTTTTGTGTCTGTTTTT
>NW_025804836.1:20000-27370 GCF_021234035.1 Daphnia pulicaria | reverse complement strand
CTCTTGGTCGAAAAGTTCAGAAGAGGTGCGCGCGTCAAACATTTTTTTGGTTTCGGACGTTTCGTTTCTTCGGCACGTGTGGTTTGTCTGTGGCCGTCTGTGAGAGAAATCGGACGCTTGTTCTTTGTTATTTTACCGTAACAAGACAAGACGGGAAAGATTCTTTCTTCCAAACTTACGGCATCATAACCATCAGCGTTTACCGTCAGCGACGATACGGAAGAGAAAAGAAAATGGTGCGCGTCTTTTCACTTTTTGACACCGTATCAAAAAAAAATTACCGTTCAGGCGGAAATGTGTGTGTGTGTGTGTGAGCCGAGAGATAAAAAATAAAAAAGCCACCAAACAGAACGCTTTCAAATTATTTCGTGCGGCGTGCGCATATTTCACATTTTGCCGTTTGACGGAAGCTCGTTGTGTGGAACACAGAAGTGGAGATGGACGGAGTTGAAGGGGGGCGAAGACGGCCCGGTCGGACAAAGTCAAGAGATTGAAATATACGAGAGAATTGGGTGGAAGTGATGGCAAATCTATAAAATTCAAAAATCGGATGAGATGCGAGGACCGCAAAATGTGGCGTCGACTCTGACTCTCTTTTACTACGAACTTCCCTTCGACGGAAGATATCGAGAGCTGAGCTGAGCGCCCGCTGAGTATGGCCGGCGTAATTACAAACGAGTTACGGTTGGAGCTATATCGATTGTACGTATCCCGAACGTTCATCGAACAAGCCAGATCAACTCGGCGCCCGGTAAGATGTACGCTCAGTTATGGCCATGACACACGAAGGGAGAATTCAAACGGCTGTGAGTGTACGGCCCGCCCGGAGTTGTGTGTAGGCAGTGACCTCTCAAGAAAAAACGTAAAAAATTTTTTTTTGACAGTCACCGGTCTGCGACAAGTAATCAGTACGAAACTTGGGTGCAATGCAAAAAACATTTTGAGAATCCTTGCTTGACAACAACGAATCTAACACGATAAAAAAAACGATCCCCATCGGTGTACCGCTTGCTTTTCTCGCGCTTCGGCGCAGAATCGCTTATTCAGCTGCCCTTGGAATATGTTCGTTTCGTGCATACTTGATCTCGGTCATTCTTCGGTGAACTCTTAAAGAATTGCGCACTTTTATAGGGGTAGTCTGGTTGCTTGTCTCGACTTGAAATGATTTGTTTTTTTCCGCCCATGACTTTCTATACGATGCCTCTATGCTGGCCTCTGACCGCGGTTGTTCCGAGTTTTCTCTTTCTCTTCGAAAGTCTTTGCGGAAAATTCTGCCTCGTGTGACCGTTGAGCGGTGAGGTGTGTGTGTGTGTGTGTGTCGTGCGGGGTGATGCGAGAGTGTGCCTCGGCGGTGGAAAAATAAAAATAAAACTCTGAGCCCACAAAAATTTAAAAGATGTATGCTTGTCAGCTTAGTAAAGCAGGCTTGACTTATGAGCATACAGCACGCCACATATGACCGTCGAAAACCGTAATACGGGAAAAAAAGTTGATGAATATATCAAGACCGGTCGAATGAATCCGATTCACTTTGGGCTCATAGACCGTTGAATGGTCTTTGACTTTGGAAATTGAAATGAAAAAAATCCAACAAACGGATCGGATCGGTGTTTCTCTTCACTGGGACTCGCTGTGACACGCCAGGCGTTGCGATCAAAAATTTTAGTTTCCGAAGAAAAAGAAAAAAAACGAAAAACGTGTTGATTTGGTGTGTGTTTGGTGATGCGTGGGCGAAATAAAAACCCGCAACTCGCCGGATGCATATCAAACAAACATACACGAAATACCTGGTTGATCCTGCCAGTAGCATATGCTTGTCTCAAAGATTAAGCCATGCATGTCTAAGTACAAGCCGCTAGACGGCGAAACCGCGAATGGCTCAATAAATCAGTTATGGTTCCTTAGATCCACTCCATCCTACTTGGATAACTGTGGTAATTCTAGAGCTAATACATGCACTCGAGCCTCGACTGCGGGCTTTCGGGCTCGCAGAAGAGGTGCTTTTATTAGATCAAAACCAGTCGGGGCCGGGCTTTCGGGCTCGCGCACCGTACCAATTTTGGTGACTCTGGATAACTTCACGCCGATCGCACGGCCTTCGCGCCGGCGACGTATCTTTCAAATGTCTGCCTTATCAACTGTCGATGGTAGGTTACGCGCCTACCATGGTTGCAACGGGTAACGGGGAATCGGGGTTCGATTCCGGAGAGGGAGCCTGAGAAACGGCTACCACATCCAAGGAAGGCAGCAGGCGCGCAAATTACCCACTCCCGGCACGGGGAGGTAGTGACGAAAAATAACGATACGGGACTCTTCCGAGGCCCCGTGATTGGAATGAGTACACTTTAAATCCTTTAACGAGGAACCATTGGAGGGCAAGTCTGGTGCCAGCAGCCGCGGTAACTCCAGCTCCAATAGCGTATATTAAAGTTGTTGCGGTTAAAAAGCTCGTAGTCGGATGTCTGTCTTCGGCCGGGCGGCGCCGCTCTGAATCAAGGGTGTTGCGTTTCACGCTCTGGGAGCCCGGGTGTCAAAGCCCGACTCTCTTCACGGTCGGACAACATCGCCGGAGTGGTGGTCGGTGCGTCGTTGTTGTATCTGCGGCCAGAGTTGGAAAGTTCTTTCGGGTTCTTTTTTAAATTTTGGTCGTAGTTGACTCGATTCGCTCCACCCAGTCAATCGTTCGGGGTGCCCTTCACCGGGTGTCTCGGGCGGCCGGCAACGTTTACTTTGAACAAATTAGAGTGCTCAAAGCAGGTGTATCCCAACGCCTGAATATCGCAGCATGGAATGATGGAATAGGACCTCGGTCCGATTTTGCTGGTCTTTTACTTTTGGACCCGAGGTAATGGTCAATAGAGACGGACGGGGGCATTCGTACTGCGGCGACAGAGGTGAAATTCTTGGACCGCCGCAAGACGAACAACAGCGAAGGCATTTGCCAAGAATGTTTTCCTTGATCAAGAACGAAAGTTAGAGGTTCGAAGGCGATCAGATACCGCCCTAGTTCTAACCATAAACGATGCCAACCAGCAATCCGTCGGAGTTACTCCAATGACTCGACGGGCAGCTTCCGGGAAACCAAAGTCTTTGGGTTCCGGGGGAAGTATGGTTGCAAAGCTGAAACTTAAAGGAATTGACGGAAGGGCACCACCAGGAGTGGAGCCTGCGGCTTAATTTGACTCAACACGGGAAACCTCACCAGGCCCGGACACTGGAAGGATTGACAGATTGAGAGCTCTTTCTTGATTCGGTGGGTGGTGGTGCATGGCCGTTCTTAGTTGGTGGAGCGATTTGTCTGGTTAATTCCGATAACGAACGAGACTCTAGCCTGCTAAATAGGTGACGGGTTTTATCAATTGAAACCGAAGGGAGTACGGAGGCGTCGGGATCAGGTGGCGGCGATTCGGGTCTCGGTGGGACTGGTTCCTTTAGTGAGGCAATCTCTCGGCTTGGTTTCGTTGTGCTCTGTTCGTCGGGTGTACGGCCTTCACGGGTTGGTTGCCTGGCGGATGAGGTATGGCGGGGCTTTGTCGGGAATGTCTCGCGGGGGCTGGCTCTATTGTTATTCGGTCGTCGTCATCCCCGGCGATACCTTCTGCTCTCGCGTCCGTCACGCAGTCTTCTTAGAGGGACAAGCGGCGTCCAGCCGCGTGACAGTGAGCAATAACAGGTCTGTGATGCCCTTAGATGTCCTGGGCCGCACGCGCGCTACACTGAAGGAATCAGCGTGTTTCACTCTCCCTGTCCGAAAGGACCGGGTAACCGCTGAACCTCCTTCGTGGTTGGGATTGGGGACTGCAATGATCCCCATGAACCAGGAATCCCTAGTAGGCGCGGGTCACTAGCCCGCGTCGATTACGTCCCTGCCCTTTGTACACACCGCCCGTCGCTACTACCGATTGAATGATTTAGTGAGGCCTTCGGACGGGCTTGTCGGGGTGCCGTCGAGTGGGAGCAATCTCTGCCCGTGCGGTGCCTACCAACGGCGAGACTGAAAGATGGTCGAACTTGATCCTTTAGAGGAAGTAAAAGTCGTAACAAGGTTTCCGTAGGTGAACCTGCGGAAGGATCATAAACGAACAAGACAAATGTTTTGCGCATATGGCTTTGGTTGAGCACGAAACAACTAAAAGTTGCAAAACAAAAAAACCCCATCAAAAGTCTTTCGGCGTAAGACATCGTATGAACTATGTGTGGGTTGACGGAAGAAAATCATTTATTTTGAACGGGTATCAGGCGCTCTGATGCGCGGTGGTTTAAAGCGGATTCGCCTTTTCAAATTGATTTTTCTTTCCTCTCGGCTCAAAAAAAAACACAAAGTCTTTCGATTTGGTCTATGGCCGTGAGCAAATTCTTCCTGCTTCGATGGTGAATGTCTCTATAGATTCATTCGACCTTTAGCGGCGCTCACAGTGTTGACGTTAGTAGAGTGAAGAATACGATAGCCCGCCTGGGCCGCGAGTACCGAAGGAACAATAAAGGAGATTTTATAAAGTCTTAGTCCCTAAATCAAACACTTTGAAAAATAAAAACTCGGTGGATGGAGAGTCGGAAAAAAAAAAAACATCAAGATTTTGAACGGGTATCAGGCGCTCTGATGCGCGGTGGTTTAAAGCGGATACGCCCAATCGAAATTGTTTTTTTTTGTTTCTCTCTTCGTCTTCGGGATTTTTTGATTCTCGGTGGGGGACGAAAGTGTGAGACTTTACTCTGGACGTTCTTTTCGGGCGTAGATACTCGTGGTTGCGTGCGTGTGCGTCGTATAGACTAACACTCCAAAGCCCGACACTATGCCGTTGAAAACCGAATGTTTTTTAAGCTTGCCCTTCGCCCTCTCGATGAAGTAGGAAGAATTCAAAATCACAATAACACACTAAACCCAAATTCTAGTACGAGTGTTTATCGGAACATTTTCTTTCTGGCTTTCTTTCTCCGCCCTCGCATTCATTTGCTTGGGCGGGTTGGAGAAAAAGAGAGAAGAAAACGAATATGTCGTTTTATATACGACCCTGAACGGTGGATCACTAGGCTCGTGGATCGATGAAGAGCGCAGCAAAGTGCGCTAATCCATGCGAACTGCAGAACACATGGAGCATCGAAATCTTGAACGTAAATGGCGGCCCAGCTTCTCGCTCGGGCCACATCTGACTGAGGGTCGGTCGAATGATGAACGAACAGAGATTTTTTCAGTCTTGGTTTTGCATGTTGGGTCGCGGCGAGATTTATTTTTCACCCGGCCTGACCGCATAAAAGCTCCCGAATCTCTAACGTCTGGGTGCCGCGCGACTTAAGTGTCCGCGATGCCTCAAATACAAAAAAGGGGGAAAAATAAAAGAAGGTTCGCCCTGTTTTGTTTTTTTCCTCTCTATTCAAAAGAAACCTTTTTCGATGGCAAAACAGATGGGAAATTTTTGAGCCAACTCAAAAAAAAATTTTAGAAATAAACACATCTTCTCGAACAAGGTGTCGGCTGCGTGTGCGCGATATACCGCTTCAACGCGAGTTTAGTTGTGTGTGTGCGCCGGGCGTGTCGAAGTGTCGACCACCGCGAATTATCACTCACTCTAACCGCTCGTTATGCAAGCTTGGTTCGCGCACGACGCGTTGTTTCAATACAAAAAGCCGCAGGACGCCCTGTCACTTTTCGTAAATTAATTTTTGCGAATAACGAGAGACTCGCTTTATTTCGAAAAAAAAAAATTTGAACCGGCAATTATTCAATCTTTCCCGGCTTTAAAACGCCAAAGTCTGCCGAGCTAGATAAAGTGTTGTCTCCTTTTGAAAACAAACAATTCATTCTGACCTCAGTTTAGATGAGACTACCCGCTGAACTTAAGCATATCAGTAAGCGGAGGAAAAGAAACTAACAAGGATTCCCTTAGTAGCGGCGAGCGAACAGGGATGAGCCCAGCACCGAACCTCGCGCCCGGTTGAGCGGGTGCCGAGGAATGTGGTGTTCGGGAGGATCGTGCGCGTCTGTCCGGTATCTATCGTCCAAGTCTCCATGAACGGGGCGAGCAACCCACAGAGGGTGTCAGGCCCGTAGATAAGACGAGCCGAGACCGTGCATCGGATCCCTTCCCAAGAGTCGGGTTGCTTGAGCGTGCAGCCCTAAGCGGGAGGTAAACTCCTTCTAAGGCTAAATATCGCCACGAGACCGATAGCGAACAAGTACCGCGAGGGAAAGTTGAAAAGAACTTTGAAGAGAGAGTTCAAGAGTGCGTGAAACCGTTCAGGGGGTTAAACGGGTGGGCCCTCGAAGGTCGAACAAGTCCCCGCTCCCGGCACTTGGTTGTATGCCCTTAACGCTGCATGGAGACTGCCTGAATTGGCGGCTCTCTTGCATAAGTCGTTCTGCGATCGCAATAGCCACGCCAAGGTCCGCAAGTGGGGGGCCTAGTAGGACTCCGCGACCGACTGGGTGTCTGTTACACGGGGCGTCCGTTAGCGAGTTTCGTGGTTACCTTCGCGGGTGCCGCGATGACGAGCGCGGCGTTTCCCAACAGTACTGCCCGGTCGTGACCTGTCTCCTCCCGGGAGGTGTCGTAGCTTTTTTTTGTAAAAGAGAAAAAGTTGCGGTGCTCAACCTGTGGAGGCCCAGAGCGGAGAGTAGAAGTCGGGTCCCACCCGACCCGTCTTGAAACACGGACCAAGGAGTCTAACATGTGCGCAAGTCGTCGAGAAATTATCAAACTAAACTCGCGAGGCGCAATGAAAGTGAAGCGGCCCCGATGAGGGTGCATCCGCGAGGGGTGATCCCGTCTCGAACAGAGCGGGCGCAACCCCAGGGCGTCCGAATGCTCGCGAGATCTTTCCCCCTTAAAAGGGTTTGGTCGAGTCGGCCGGACGAACCCAGAGCGCACACGTTGGGACCCGAAAGATGGTGACCTATGCCTGGCCAGGACGAAGCCAGGGGAAACCCTGGTGGAGGTCCGCAGCGATTCTGACGTGCAAATCGATCGTCGGAGTTGGGTATAGGGGCGAAAGACTAATCGAACCATCTAGTAGCTGGTTCCCCCCGAAGTTTCCCTCAGGATAGCTGGTGCTCGCAAAGAGAACAAACGGAGTTTCATCCGGTAAAGCGAATGATTAGAGGCCTTGGGGTCGAAACGACCTCAACCTATTCTCAAACTTTCAATGGGTGAGAAGCCCGGCCTTTTTCCTTGATTGAGGCCGCGGCAATTGATTTGAATCTGAGCGCCCAGTGGGCCATTTTTGGTAAGCAGAACTGGCGCTGTGGGATGAACCAAACGCCCGGTTAAGGCGCCTAAACGACGCACATTTCGGATCCCACGAAAAGGAGTTGGTTGCTAAAGACAGCAGGACGGTGGCCATGGAGGTCGGAATCCGCTCAGGAGTGTGTAACA
>NW_025804836.1:7500-15000 GCF_021234035.1 Daphnia pulicaria | reverse complement strand
ACAGTTACTGCCCGGAACATCCACTACTTTCCTATATAGGGAAGAGGTTGTCGAAAAAAAGAAAGTTGAAAAATTTTCTAAGTCCGAAAAATTGAAAAATTTTTCTAAGTCCCGACGACGTGGTAGTGACGTGGTTGGCGGGACTTGGACGTATAAAGGCCGATGAAAAAAAATGGAAATGGAAATGAAAATTTCTCGATTTCCGACGACGGTGTTTGGCAACGACTCTCTCGCCCGGCCACTGGTCGGCGCGAGAGAGGAGTGAGCGAGACCCGTCGATTCGAAAAGAGAAGCCGTCACACCGTCGAGGCGTGGCGGCTCTCAAGTGGGTTGGTCGGGCGTGTCGTGATGACTCGCGACCGTAAAAAATTCCCACTCAAATTCTCCCATTTCCGACGACGGTGTTTGGCAACGACTCTCTCGCCCGGCCTCTGGTCGGCGCGAGAGAGGAGTGAGCGAGACCCGTCGATTCGAAAAAAAGCCGTCACACCGTCGAGGCGTGGCGGCTCTCAAATGGGTTGGTCGGGCGTGTCGTGATGACTTGCGACCGTAAAAAATTCCCACTCGTCGAAAATTTTCTAAGTCCCAACTTTGAAAACGACGGTTCCTAAAAGTCGGCTGGCGGTTGGATGGGGCAATGTCCCCGTCCAATCGCTAAAAATGAGCCGGAAAACGGAGACATTATGCGGCGGAACATTAGTGGTTTTCCTTAGTATAGAAGAGGTCTCGATTCCTAAACTCGGAAAAATTTTCAGAGTCCCAAAAATTTTCGAAGTGTCGAATAGTTTGGTTTCTCGAATTGAAAATTTTTTTCAAATTTGCGACATTACGACAAGCAGCGATTGTAAAGCCCGGTCCAAATTTTTCAAACGAGTCTTACTTCTTGTTAGTCCGCCTGGCCGATACCAAAGAATGGCCGACCGTCGACTATCGGGCGAATAGACGGGTGAAAGAAATAAAGTCGAAGCCGGTGGTTGGATAGATATCGAAGGGAAGGCGAAAGAGGCGAAAAGGAAAGCGCGAAATTTCTTTAGTAGCTTCGACGCAAAAACTTTGGTATCGACGGGGAGCTTTGGGAAATGAAACGAAGACGCAGAATGGGAAGTTGTCCGGTTCGGCGTTAGTTGTAGTTTCATTTCCACCGTAGCTGAGCTCCTTTCCGCCCGCCACTTCACATGATTTTAGTTTCGATTCCGTTCGATCGCGCTTGCACTGTCTTTGTTTTTTTTTCACTGCTTGGATCGCGGCTTTGCTCTAACCAGTTTAGCCCCATGCGATCAAAAAGTCTTAAAAAAAAAAAACCGTTGAACGGAGACGAACTCGATGAGCTGTCGGTGTGTGAAATATCATTCCTTCGGTAAAACCGTTTTCGAAATTTCCGATGGTCGGTATATGTAAAAATATATCCGAACCGCGATGTGGACGGGAATTCAAACGCCCGCTTCACCGATTGGTGCGACAGCTGAGAAGCTCGTCACTCGATCCAACGACTCTTGGTCGAAAAGTTCAGAAGAGGTGCGCGCGTCAAACATTTTTTTGGTTTCGGACGTTTCGTTTCTTCGGCACGTGTGGTTTGTCTGTGGCCGTCTGTGAGAGAAATCGGACGCTTGTTCTTTGTTATTTTACCGTAACAAGACAAGACGGGAAAGATTCTTTCTTCCAAACTTACGGCATCATAACCATCAGCGTTTACCGTCAGCGACGATACGGAAGAGAAAAGAAAATGGTGCGCGTCTTTTCACTTTTTGACACCGTATCAAAAAAAAATTACCGTTCAGGCGGAAATGTGTGTGTGTGTGTGTGAGCCGAGAGATAAAAAATAAAAAAGCCACCAAACAGAACGCTTTCAAATTATTTCGTGCGGCGTGCGCATATTTCACATTTTGCCGTTTGACGGAAGCTCGTTGTGTGGAACACAGAAGTGGAGATGGACGGAGTTGAAGGGGGGCGAAGACGGCCCGGTCGGACAAAGTCAAGAGATTGAAATATACGAGAGAATTGGGTGGAAGTGATGGCAAATCTATAAAATTCAAAAATCGGATGAGATGCGAGGACCGCAAAATGTGGCGTCGACTCTGACTCTCTTTTACTACGAACTTCCCTTCGACGGAAGATATCGAGAGCTGAGCTGAGCGCCCGCTGAGTATGGCCGGCGTAATTACAAACGAGTTACGGTTGGAGCTATATCGATTGTACGTATCCCGAACGTTCATCGAACAAGCCAGATCAACTCGGCGCCCGGTAAGATGTACGCTCAGTTATGGCCATGACACACGAAGGGAGAATTCAAACGGCTGTGAGTGTACGGCCCGCCCGGAGTTGTGTGTAGGCAGTGACCTCTCAAGAAAAAACGTAAAAAATTTTTTTTTGACAGTCACCGGTCTGCGACAAGTAATCAGTACGAAACTTGGGTGCAATGCAAAAAACATTTTGAGAATCCTTGCTTGACAACAACGAATCTAACACGATAAAAAAAACGATCCCCATCGGTGTACCGCTTGCTTTTCTCGCGCTTCGGCGCAGAATCGCTTATTCAGCTGCCCTTGGAATATGTTCGTTTCGTGCATACTTGATCTCGGTCATTCTTCGGTGAACTCTTAAAGAATTGCGCACTTTTATAGGGGTAGTCTGGTTGCTTGTCTCGACTTGAAATGATTTGTTTTTTTCCGCCCATGACTTTCTATACGATGCCTCTATGCTGGCCTCTGACCGCGGTTGTTCCGAGTTTTCTCTTTCTCTTCGAAAGTCTTTGCGGAAAATTCTGCCTCGTGTGACCGTTGAGCGGTGAGGTGTGTGTGTGTGTGTGTGTCGTGCGGGGTGATGCGAGAGTGTGCCTCGGCGGTGGAAAAATAAAAATAAAACTCTGAGCCCACAAAAATTTAAAAGATGTATGCTTGTCAGCTTAGTAAAGCAGGCTTGACTTATGAGCATACAGCACGCCACATATGACCGTCGAAAACCGTAATACGGGAAAAAAAGTTGATGAATATATCAAGACCGGTCGAATGAATCCGATTCACTTTGGGCTCATAGACCGTTGAATGGTCTTTGACTTTGGAAATTGAATGAAAAAAATCCAACAAACGGATCGGATCGGTGTTTCTCTTCACTGGGACTCGCTGTGACACGCCAGGCGTTGCGATCAAAAATTTTAGTTTCCGAAGAAAAAGAAAAAAAACGAAAAACGTGTTGATTTGGTGTGTGTTTGGTGATGCGTGGGCGAAATAAAAACCCGCAACTCGCCGGATGCATATCAAACAAACATACACGAAATACCTGGTTGATCCTGCCAGTAGCATATGCTTGTCTCAAAGATTAAGCCATGCATGTCTAAGTACAAGCCGCTAGACGGCGAAACCGCGAATGGCTCAATAAATCAGTTATGGTTCCTTAGATCCACTCCATCCTACTTGGATAACTGTGGTAATTCTAGAGCTAATACATGCACTCGAGCCTCGACTGCGGGCTTTCGGGCTCGCAGAAGAGGTGCTTTTATTAGATCAAAACCAGTCGGGGCCGGGCTTTCGGGCTCGCGCACCGTACCAATTTTGGTGACTCTGGATAACTTCACGCCGATCGCACGGCCTTCGCGCCGGCGACGTATCTTTCAAATGTCTGCCTTATCAACTGTCGATGGTAGGTTACGCGCCTACCATGGTTGCAACGGGTAACGGGGAATCGGGGTTCGATTCCGGAGAGGGAGCCTGAGAAACGGCTACCACATCCAAGGAAGGCAGCAGGCGCGCAAATTACCCACTCCCGGCACGGGGAGGTAGTGACGAAAAATAACGATACGGGACTCTTCCGAGGCCCCGTGATTGGAATGAGTACACTTTAAATCCTTTAACGAGGAACCATTGGAGGGCAAGTCTGGTGCCAGCAGCCGCGGTAACTCCAGCTCCAATAGCGTATATTAAAGTTGTTGCGGTTAAAAAGCTCGTAGTCGGATGTCTGTCTTCGGCCGGGCGGCGCCGCTCTGAATCAAGGGTGTTGCGTTTCACGCTCTGGGAGCCCGGGTGTCAAAGCCCGACTCTCTTCACGGTCGGACAACATCGCCGGAGTGGTGGTCGGTGCGTCGTTGTTGTATCTGCGGCCAGAGTTGGAAAGTTCTTTCGGGTTCTTTTTTAAATTTTGGTCGTAGTTGACTCGATTCGCTCCACCCAGTCAATCGTTCGGGGTGCCCTTCACCGGGTGTCTCGGGCGGCCGGCAACGTTTACTTTGAACAAATTAGAGTGCTCAAAGCAGGTGTATCCCAACGCCTGAATATCGCAGCATGGAATGATGGAATAGGACCTCGGTCCGATTTTGCTGGTCTTTTACTTTTGGACCCGAGGTAATGGTCAATAGAGACGGACGGGGGCATTCGTACTGCGGCGACAGAGGTGAAATTCTTGGACCGCCGCAAGACGAACAACAGCGAAGGCATTTGCCAAGAATGTTTTCCTTGATCAAGAACGAAAGTTAGAGGTTCGAAGGCGATCAGATACCGCCCTAGTTCTAACCATAAACGATGCCAACCAGCAATCCGTCGGAGTTACTCCAATGACTCGACGGGCAGCTTCCGGGAAACCAAAGTCTTTGGGTTCCGGGGGAAGTATGGTTGCAAAGCTGAAACTTAAAGGAATTGACGGAAGGGCACCACCAGGAGTGGAGCCTGCGGCTTAATTTGACTCAACACGGGAAACCTCACCAGGCCCGGACACTGGAAGGATTGACAGATTGAGAGCTCTTTCTTGATTCGGTGGGTGGTGGTGCATGGCCGTTCTTAGTTGGTGGAGCGATTTGTCTGGTTAATTCCGATAACGAACGAGACTCTAGCCTGCTAAATAGGTGACGGGTTTTATCAATTGAAACCGAAGGGAGTACGGAGGCGTCGGGATCAGGTGGCGGCGATTCGGGTCTCGGTGGGACTGGTTCCTTTAGTGAGGCAATCTCTCGGCTTGGTTTCGTTGTGCTCTGTTCGTCGGGTGTACGGCCTTCACGGGTTGGTTGCCTGGCGGATGAGGTATGGCGGGGCTTTGTCGGGAATGTCTCGCGGGGGCTGGCTCTATTGTTATTCGGTCGTCGTCATCCCCGGCGATACCTTCTGCTCTCGCGTCCGTCACGCAGTCTTCTTAGAGGGACAAGCGGCGTCCAGCCGCGTGACAGTGAGCAATAACAGGTCTGTGATGCCCTTAGATGTCCTGGGCCGCACGCGCGCTACACTGAAGGAATCAGCGTGTTTCACTCTCCCTGTCCGAAAGGACCGGGTAACCGCTGAACCTCCTTCGTGGTTGGGATTGGGGACTGCAATGATCCCCATGAACCAGGAATCCCTAGTAGGCGCGGGTCACTAGCCCGCGTCGATTACGTCCCTGCCCTTTGTACACACCGCCCGTCGCTACTACCGATTGAATGATTTAGTGAGGCCTTCGGACGGGCTTGTCGGGGTGCCGTCGAGTGGGGAGCAATCTCTGCCCGTGCGGTGCCTACCAACGGCGAGGACTGAAAGATGGTCGAACTTGATCCTTTAGAGGAAGTAAAAGTCGTAACAAGGTTTCCGTAGGTGAACCTGCGGAAGGATCATAAACGAACAAGACAAATGTTTTGCGCATATGGCTTTGGTTGAGCACGAAACAACTAAAAGTTGCAAAACAAAAAAACCCCATCAAAAGTCTTTCGGCGTAAGACATCGTATGAACTATGTGTGGGTTGACGGAAGAAAATCATTTATTTTGAACGGGTATCAGGCGCTCTGATGCGCGGTGGTTTAAAGCGGATTCGCCTTTTCAAATTGATTTTTCTTTCCTCTCGGCTCAAAAAAAAACACAAAGTCTTTCGATTTGGTCTATGGCCGTGAGCAAATTCTTCCTGCTTCGATGGTGAATGTCTCTATAGATTCATTCGACCTTTAGCGGCGCTCACAGTGTTGACGTTAGTAGAGTGAAGAATACGATAGCCCGCCTGGGCCGCGAGTACCGAAGGAACAATAAAGGAGATTTTATAAAGTCTTAGTCCCTAAATCAAACACTTTGAAAAATAAAAACTCGGTGGATGGAGAGTCGGAAAAAAAAAAAACATCAAGATTTTGAACGGGTATCAGGCGCTCTGATGCGCGGTGGTTTAAAGCGGATACGCCCAATCGAAATTGTTTTTTTTTGTTTCTCTCTTCGTCTTCGGGATTTTTTGATTCTCGGTGGGGGACGAAAGTGTGAGACTTTACTCTGGACGTTCTTTTCGGGCGTAGATACTCGTGGTTGCGTGCGTGTGCGTCGTATAGACTAACACTCCAAAGCCCGACACTATGCCGTTGAAAACCGAATGTTTTTTAAGCTTGCCCTTCGCCCTCTCGATGAAGTAGGAAGAATTCAAAATCACAATAACACACTAAACCCAAATTCTAGTACGAGTGTTTATCGGAACATTTTCTTTCTGGCTTTCTTTCTCCGCCCTCGCATTCATTTGCTTGGGCGGGTTGGAGAAAAAGAGAGAAGAAAACGAATATGTCGTTTTATATACGACCCTGAACGGTGGATCACTAGGCTCGTGGATCGATGAAGAGCGCAGCAAAGTGCGCTAATCCATGCGAACTGCAGAACACATGGAGCATCGAAATCTTGAACGTAAATGGCGGCCCAGCTTCTCGCTCGGGCCACATCTGACTGAGGGTCGGTCGAATGATGAACGAACAGAGATTTTTTTCAGTCTTGGTTTTGCATGTTGGGTCGCGGCGAGATTTATTTTCACCCGGCCTGACCGCATAAAAGCTCCCGAATCTCTAACGTCTGGGTGCCGCGCGACTTAAGTGGTCCGCGATGCCTCAAATACAAAAAAGGGGGAAAAATAAAAGAAGGTTCGCCCTGTTTTGTTTTTTTCCTCTCTATTCAAAAGAAACCTTTTTCGATGGCAAAACAGATGGGAAATTTTTGAGCCAACTCAAAAAAAAATTTTAGAAATAAACACATCTTCTCGAACAAGGTGTCGGCTGCGTGTGCGCGATATACCGCTTCAACGCGAGTTTAGTTGTGTGTGTGCGCCGGGCGTGTCGAAGTGTCGACCACCGCGAATTATCACTCACTCTAACCGCTCGTTATGCAAGCTTGGTTCGCGCACGACGCGTTGTTTCAATACAAAAAGCCGCAGGACGCCCTGTCACTTTTCGTAAATTAATTTTTGCGAATAACGAGAGACTCGCTTTATTTCGAAAAAAAAAAATTTGAACCGGCAATTATTCAATCTTTCCCGGCTTTAAAACGCCAAAGTCTGCCGAGCTAGATAAAGTGTTGTCTCCTTTTGAAAACAAACAATTCATTCTGACCTCAGTTAGATGAGACTACCCGCTGAACTTAAGCATATCAGTAAGCGGAGGAAAAGAAACTAACAAGGATTCCCTTAGTAGCGGCGAGCGAACAGGGATGAGCCCAGCACCGAACCTCGCGCCCGGTTGAGCGGGTGCCGAGGAATGTGGTGTTCGGGAGGATCGTGCGCGTCTGTCCGGTATCTATCGTCCAAGTCTCCAT
>NW_025804836.1:0-2500 GCF_021234035.1 Daphnia pulicaria | reverse complement strand
CTGTAGCCGGGACTTGGATGAATGAAAGCGGCTGAAAAAGAGAGAAAGAGCGAAAGAAAAAAAAGTTGGAAAAAATTTCTAAGTCCGAAAAATTCCAAGACCGGTTTTTGGTGGAGACCGGTCGGCAGTTGGGCAGTTGAGCGGGCGGCCCGGCCCGGGCTCTGGTGAAAGTCCGGCGACCCTCTCGGAAATGAGCTTTTTCGTACAGTTACTGCCCGGAACATCCACCACTTTCCTATATAGGGAAGAGGTTGTCGAAAATGAAAATTGAAAAATTTTCTAAGTCCGAAAAATTGAAAAATTTTTCTAAGTCCCGACGATGGATAGTGAAGCTATAGGCGGCACTGGGACGAGCAAAGGCGGCTGAAAAAGAGAGAAAGAGCGAAAGAAAAAAAGTTGGAAAAAATTTCTAAGTCCTAAAATTTCCAAGACCGGTTTTTGGTGGAGACCGGTCGGTAGTTGAGCGGGCGGCCCGGCCTGAGCTCAGGTGAATGTCCGGCAAAATTTCGGAAATCAACTTTTTCGTACAGTTACTGCCCGGAACATCCACTACTTTCCTATATAGGGAAGAGGTTGTCGAAAATGAAAATTGAAAAAATTTTCTAAGTCCGAAAAATTGAAAAATTTTTCTAAGTCCCGACGATGGATAGTGAAGCTATAGGCGGCACTGGGACGAGCAAAGGCGGCTGAAAAAGAGAGAAAGAGCGAAAGAAAAAAAGTTGGAAAAAATTTCTAAGTCCTAAAATTTCCAAGACCGGTTTTTGGTGGAGACCGGTCGGTAGTTGAGCGGGCGGCCCGGCCTGAGCTCAGGTGAATGTCCGGCAAAATTTCGGAAATCAACTTTTTCGTACAGTTACTGCCCGGAACATCCACTACTTTCCTATATAGGGAAGAGGTTGTCGAAAATGAAAATTGAAAAAATTTTCTAAGTCCGAAAAATTGAAAAATTTTTCTAAGTCCCGACGACGGATAGTGAAGCTATAGGCGGCACTGGGACGAGCAAAGACGGCTAAAAATGGCGAGAAAGAGCGAAAGAAACAAAGTTGGAAAAAATTTCTAAGTCCTAAAATTTCCAAGACCGGTTTTTGGTGGTGACCGGTCGGCGGGGTGTGATGGTAAGCCCCGCCTGAGCTCTGGTGAAAGCCCGGCAAAATTTCGGAAATCAACTTTTTCGTACAGTTACTGCCCGAACATCCACTACTTTCCTATATAGGGAAGAGGTTGTCGAAAATGAAAATTGAAAAAATTTTCTAAGTCCGAAAAATTGAAAATTTTTCTAAGTCCCGACGATGGATAGTGAAGCTATGCGGGCGGCCCGGCCTGAGCTCAGGTGAAAGTCCGGCAAAAATTCGGAAAATCGACTTTTTCGTACAGTTACTGCCCGGAACATCCACTACTTTCCTATATAGGGAAGAGGTTGTCGAAAAAAAGAAAGTTGAAAAATTTTCTAAGTCCGAAAAATTGAAAAATTTTTCTAAGTCCCGACGACGTGGTAGTGACGTGGTTGGCGGGGACTTGGACGTATAAAGGCCGATGAAAAAAAATGGAAATGGAAATGAAAATTTCTCGATTTCCGACGACGGTGTTTGGCAACGACTCTCTCGCCCGGCCACTGGTCGGCGCGAGAGAGGAGTGAGCGAGACCCGTCGATTCGAAAAGAGAAGCCGTCACACCGTCGAGGCGTGGCGGCTCTCAAGTGGGTTGGTCGGGCGTGTCGTGATGACTCGCGACCGTAAAAAATTCCCACTCAAATTCTCCCATTTCCGACGACGGTGTTTGGCAACGACTCTCTCGCCCGGCCTCTGGTCGGCGCGAGAGAGGAGTGAGCGAGACCCGTCGATTCGAAAAAAAAGCCGTCACACCGTCGAGGCGTGGCGGCTCTCAAATGGGTTGGTCGGGCGTGTCGTGATGGACTCGCGACCGTAAAAAAATTCCCACTCAAATTCTCCCATTTCCGACGACGGTGTTTGGCAACGACTCTCTCGCCCGGCCTCTGGTCGGCGCGAGAGAGGAGTGAGCGAGACCCGTCGATTCGAAAAAAAGCCGTCACAACCGTCGAGGCGTGGCGGCTCTCAAATGGGTTGGTCGGGCGTGTCGTGATGACTTGCGACCGTAAAAAAATTCCCACTCGTCGAAAATTTTCTAAGTCCCAACTTTGAAAACGACGGTTCCCTGAAAGTCGGCTGGCGGTTGGATGGGGCAATGTCCCCGTCCAATCGCTAAAAATGAGCCGGAAAACGGAGACATTATGCGGCGGAACATTAGTGGTTTTCCTTAGTATAGAAGAGGTCTCGATTCCTAAACTCGGAAAAATTTTCAGAGTCCCAAAAATTTTCGAAGTGTCGAATAGTTTGGTTTCTCGAATTGAAAATTTTTTTCAAATTTGCGACATTACGACAAGCAGCGATTGTAAAGCCCGGTCCAAATTTTTCAAAACGAGTCTTACTTCTTGTTAGTCCGCCTGGCCGATACCAAAGAATGGCCGACCGTCGACTATCGG
>NW_025804835.1:27500-29137 GCF_021234035.1 Daphnia pulicaria | reverse complement strand
CACACACACACACATTTCCGCCTGAACGGTAATTTTTTTTGATACGGTGTCAAAAAGTGAAAAGACGCGCACCATTTTCTTTTCTCTTCCGTATCGTCGCTGACGGTAAACGCTGATGGTTATGATGCCGTAAGTTTGGAAGAAAGAATCTTTCCCGTCTTGTCTTGTTACGGTAAAATAACAAAGAACAAGCGTCCGATTTCTCTCACAGACGGCCACAGACAAACCACACGTGCCGAAGAAACGAAACGTCCGAAACCAAAAAAATGTTTGACGCGCGCACCTCTTCTGAACTTTTCGACCAAGAGTCGTTGGATCGAGTGACGAGCTTCTCAGCTGTCGCACCAATCGGTGAAGCGGGCGTTTGAATTCCCGTCCACATCGCGGTTCGGATATATTTTTACATATACCGACCATCGGAAATTTCGAAAACGGTTTTACCGAAGGAATGATATTTCACACACCGACAGCTCATCGAGTTCGTCTCCGTTCAACGGTTTTTTTTTTTAAGACTTTTTGATCGCATGGGGCTAAACTGGTTAGAGCAAAGCCGCGATCCAAGCAGTGAAAAAAAAACAAAGACAGTGCAAGCGCGATCGAACGGAATCGAAACTAAAATCATGTGAAGTGGCGGGCGGAAAGGAGCTCAGCTACGGTGGAAATGAAACTACAACTAACGCCGAACCGGACAACTTCCCATTCTGCGTCTTCGTTTCATTTCCCAAAGCTCCCCGTCGATACCAAAGTTTTTGCGTCGAAGCTACTAAAGAAATTTCGCGCTTTCCTTTTCGCCTCTTTCGCCTTCCCTTCGATATCTATCCAACCACCGGCTTCGACTTTATTTCTTTCACCCGTCTATTCGCCCGATAGTCGACGGTCGGCCATTCTTTGGTATCGGCCAGGCGGACTAACAAGAAGTAAGACTCGTTTGAAAAATTTGGACCGGGCTTTACAATCGCTGCTTGTCGTAATGTCGCAAATTTGAAAAAAATTTTCAATTCGAGAAACCAAACTATTCGACACTTCGAAAATTTTTGGGACTCTGAAAATTTTTCCGAGTTTAGGAATCGAGACCTCTTCTATACTAAGGAAAACCACTAATGTTCCGCCGCATAATGTCTCCGTTTTCCGGCTCATTTTTAGCGATTGGACGGGGACATTGCCCCATCCAACCGCCAGCCGACTTTCAGGAACCGTCGTTTTCAAAGTTGGGACTTAGAAAATTTTCGACGAGTGGGAATTTTTTACGGTCGCAAGTCATCACGACACGCCCGACCAACCCATTTGAGAGCCGCCACGCCTCGACGGTGTGACGGCTTTTTTTCGAATCGACGGGTCTCGCTCACTCCTCTCTCGCGCCGACCAGAGGCCGGGCGAGAGAGTCGTTGCCAAACACCGTCGTCGGAAATGGGAGAATTTGAGTGGGAATTTTTTACGGTCGCGAGTCATCACGACACGCCCGACCAACCCACTTGAGAGCCGCCACGCCTCGACGGTGTGACGGCTTCTCTTTTCGAATCGACGGGTCTCGCTCACTCCTCTCTCGCGCCGACCAGTGGCCGGGCGAGAGAGTCGTTGCCAAACACCGTCGTCGGAAATCGAGAAATTTTCATTTCCATTTCCATTTTTTTTCATCG
>NW_025804835.1:15000-22500 GCF_021234035.1 Daphnia pulicaria | reverse complement strand
GCTCAGATTCAAATCAATTGCCGCGGCCTCAATCAAGGAAAAAGGCCGGGCTTCTCACCCATTGAAAGTTTGAGAATAGGTTGAGGTCGTTTCGACCCCAAGGCCTCTAATCATTCGCTTTACCGGATGAAACTCCGTTTGTTCTCTTTGCGAGCACCAGCTATCCTGAGGGAAACTTCGGGGGGAACCAGCTACTAGATGGTTCGATTAGTCTTTCGCCCCTATACCCAACTCCGACGATCGATTTGCACGTCAGAATCGCTGCGGACCTCCACCAGGGTTTCCCCTGGCTTCGTCCTGGCCAGGCATAGGTCACCATCTTTCGGGTCCCAACGTGTGCGCTCTGGGTTCGTCCGGCCGACTCGACCAAACCCTTTTAAGGGGGAAAGATCTCGCGAGCATTCGGACGCCCTGGGGTTGCGCCCGCTCTGTTCGAGACGGGATCACCCCTCGCGGATGCACCCTCATCGGGGCCGCTTCACTTTCATTGCGCCTCGCGAGTTTAGTTTGATAATTTCTCGACGACTTGCGCACATGTTAGACTCCTTGGTCCGTGTTTCAAGACGGGTCGGGTGGGACCCGACTTCTACTCTCCGCTCTGGGCCTCCACAGGTTGAGCACCGCAACTTTTTCTCTTTTACAAAAAAAAGCTACGACACCTCCCGGGAGGAGACAGGTCACGACCGGGCAGTACTGTTGGGAAACGCCGCGCTCGTCATCGCGGCACCCGCGAAGGTAACCACGAAACTCGCTAACGGACGCCCCGTGTAACAGACACCCAGTCGGTCGCGGAGTCCTACTAGGCCCCCCACTTGCGGACCTTGGCGTGGCTATTGCGATCGCAGAACGACTTATGCAAGAGAGCCGCCAATTCAGGCAGTCTCCATGCAGCGTTAAGGGCATACAACCAAGTGCCGGGAGCGGGGACTTGTTCGACCTTCGAGGGCCCACCCGTTTAACCCCCTGAACGGTTTCACGCACTCTTGAACTCTCTCTTCAAAGTTCTTTTCAACTTTCCCTCGCGGTACTTGTTCGCTATCGGTCTCGTGGCGATATTTAGCCTTAGAAGGAGTTTACCTCCCGCTTAGGGCTGCACGCTCAAGCAACCCGACTCTTGGGAAGGGATCCGATGCACGGTCTCGGCTCGTCTTATCTACGGGCCTGACACCCTCTGTGGGTTGCTCGCCCCGTTCATGGAGACTTGGACGATAGATACCGGACAGACGCGCACGATCCTCCCGAACACCACATTCCTCGGCACCCGCTCAACCGGGCGCGAGGTTCGGTGCTGGGCTCATCCCTGTTCGCTCGCCGCTACTAAGGGAATCCTTGTTAGTTTCTTTTCCTCCGCTTACTGATATGCTTAAGTTCAGCGGGTAGTCTCATCTAAACTGAGGTCAGAATGAATTGTTTGTTTTCAAAAGGAGACAACACTTTATCTAGCTCGGCAGACTTTGGCGTTTTAAAGCCGGGAAAGATTGAATAATTGCCGGTTCAAATTTTTTTTTTTCGAAATAAAGCGAGTCTCTCGTTATTCGCAAAAATTAATTTACGAAAAGTGACAGGGCGTCCTGCGGCTTTTTGTATTGAAACAACGCGTCGTGCGCGAACCAAGCTTGCATAACGAGCGGTTAGAGTGAGTGATAATTCGCGGTGGTCGACACTTCGACACGCCCGGCGCACACACACAACTAAACTCGCGTTGAAGCGGTATATCGCGCACACGCAGCCGACACCTTGTTCGAGAAGATGTGTTTATTTCTAAAATTTTTTTTTGAGTTGGCTCAAAAATTTCCCATCTGTTTTGCCATCGAAAAAGGTTTCTTTTGAATAGAGAGGAAAAAAACAAAACAGGGCGAACCTTCTTTTATTTTTCCCCCTTTTTTGTATTTGAGGCATCGCGGACACTTAAGTCGCGCGGCACCCAGACGTTAGAGATTCGGGAGCTTTTATGCGGTCAGGCCGGGTGAAAAATAAATCTCGCCGCGACCCAACATGCAAAACCAAGACTGAAAAAATCTCTGTTCGTTCATCATTCGACCGACCCTCAGTCAGATGTGGCCCGAGCGAGAAGCTGGGCCGCCATTTACGTTCAAGATTTCGATGCTCCATGTGTTCTGCAGTTCGCATGGATTAGCGCACTTTGCTGCGCTCTTCATCGATCCACGAGCCTAGTGATCCACCGTTCAGGGTCGTATATAAAACGACATATTCGTTTTCTTCTCTCTTTTTCTCCAACCCGCCCAAGCAAATGAATGCGAGGGCGGAGAAAGAAAGCCAGAAAGAAAATGTTCCGATAAACACTCGTACTAGAATTTGGGTTTAGTGTGTTATTGTGATTTTGAATTCTTCCTACTTCATCGAGAGGGCGAAGGGCAAGCTTAAAAAACATTCGGTTTTCAACGGCATAGTGTCGGGCTTTGGAGTGTTAGTCTATACGACGCACACGCACGCAACCACGAGTATCTACGCCCGAAAAGAACGTCCAGAGTAAAGTCTCACACTTTCGTCCCCCACCGAGAATCAAAAAATCCCGAAGACGAAGAGAGAAACAAAAAAAAAACAATTTCGATTGGGCGTATCCGCTTTAAACCACCGCGCATCAGAGCGCCTGATACCCGTTCAAAATCTTGATGTTTTTTTTTTTTTTTTCCGACTCTCCATCCACCGAGTTTTTATTTTTCAAAGTGTTTGATTTAGGGACTAAGACTTTATAAAATCTCCTTTATTGTTCCTTCGGTACTCGCGGCCCAGGCGGGCTATCGTATTCTTCACTCTACTAACGTCAACACTGTGAGCGCCGCTAAAGGTCGAATGAATCTATAGAGACATTCACCATCGAAGCAGGAAGAATTTGCTCACGGCCATAGACCAAATCGAAAGACTTTGTGTTTTTTTTTGAGCCGAGAGGAAAGAAAAATCAATTTGAAAAGGCGAATCCGCTTTAAACCACCGCGCATCAGAGCGCCTGATACCCGTTCAAAATAAATGATTTTCTTCCGTCAACCCACACATAGTTCATACGATGTCTTACGCCGAAAGACTTTTGATGGGGTTTTTTTTGTTTTGCAACTTTTAGTTGTTTCGTGCTCAACCAAAGCCATATGCGCAAAACATTTGTCTTGTTCGTTTATGATCCTTCCGCAGGTTCACCTACGGAAACCTTGTTACGACTTTTACTTCCTCTAAAGGATCAAGTTCGACCATCTTTCAGTCTCGCCGTTGGTAGGCACCGCACGGGCAGAGATTGCTCCCCACTCGACGGCACCCCGACAAGCCCGTCCGAAGGCCTCACTAAATCATTCAATCGGTAGTAGCGACGGGCGGTGTGTACAAAGGGCAGGGACGTAATCGACGCGGGCTAGTGACCCGCGCCTACTAGGGATTCCTGGTTCATGGGGATCATTGCAGTCCCCAATCCCAACCACGAAGGAGGTTCAGCGGTTACCCGGTCCTTTCGGACAGGGAGAGTGAAACACGCTGATTCCTTCAGTGTAGCGCGCGTGCGGCCCAGGACATCTAAGGGCATCACAGACCTGTTATTGCTCACTGTCACGCGGCTGGACGCCGCTTGTCCCTCTAAGAAGACTGCGTGACGGACGCGAGAGCAGAAGGTATCGCCGGGGATGACGACGACCGAATAACAATAGAGCCAGCCCCCGCGAGACATTCCCGACAAAGCCCCGCCATACCTCATCCGCCAGGCAACCAACCCGTGAAGGCCGTACACCCGACGAACAAAGCACAACGAAACCAAGCCGAGAGATTGCCTCACTAAAGGAACCAGTCCCACCGAGACCCGAATCGCCGCCACCTGATCCCGACGCCTCCGTACTCCCTTCGGTTTCAATTGATAAAACCCGTCACCTATTTAGCAGGCTAGAGTCTCGTTCGTTATCGGAATTAACCAGACAAATCGCTCCACCAACTAAGAACGGCCATGCACCACCACCCACCGAATCAAGAAAGAGCTCTCAATCTGTCAATCCTTCCAGTGTCCGGGCCTGGTGAGGTTTCCCGTGTTGAGTCAAATTAAGCCGCAGGCTCCACTCCTGGTGGTGCCCTTCCGTCAATTCCTTTAAGTTTCAGCTTTGCAACCATACTTCCCCCGGAACCCAAAGACTTTGGTTTCCCGGAAGCTGCCCGTCGAGTCATTGGAGTAACTCCGACGGATTGCTGGTTGGCATCGTTTATGGTTAGAACTAGGGCGGTATCTGATCGCCTTCGAACCTCTAACTTTCGTTCTTGATCAAGGAAAACATTCTTGGCAAATGCCTTCGCTGTTGTTCGTCTTGCGGCGGTCCAAGAATTTCACCTCTGTCGCCGCAGTACGAATGCCCCCGTCCGTCTCTATTGACCATTACCTCGGGTCCAAAAGTAAAAGACCAGCAAAATCGGACCGAGGTCCTATTCCATCATTCCATGCTGCGATATTCAGGCGTTGGGATACACCTGCTTTGAGCACTCTAATTTGTTCAAAGTAAACGTTGCCGGCCGCCCGAGACACCCGGTGAAGGGCACCCCGAACGATTGACTGGGTGGAGCGAATCGAGTCAACTACGACCAAAATTTAAAAAAGAACCCGAAAGAACTTTCCAACTCTGGCCGCAGATACAACAACGACGCACCGACCACCACTCCGGCGATGTTGTCCGACCGTGAAGAGAGTCGGGCTTTGACACCCGGGCTCCCAGAGCGTGAAACGCAACACCCTTGATTCAGAGCGGCGCCGCCCGGCCGAAGACAGACATCCGACTACGAGCTTTTTAACCGCAACAACTTTAATATACGCTATTGGAGCTGGAGTTACCGCGGCTGCTGGCACCAGACTTGCCCTCCAATGGTTCCTCGTTAAAGGATTTAAAGTGTACTCATTCCAATCACGGGGCCTCGGAAGAGTCCCGTATCGTTATTTTTCGTCACTACCTCCCCGTGCCGGGAGTGGGTAATTTGCGCGCCTGCTGCCTTCCTTGGATGTGGTAGCCGTTTCTCAGGCTCCCTCTCCGGAATCGAACCCCGATTCCCCGTTACCCGTTGCAACCATGGTAGGCGCGTAACCTACCATCGACAGTTGATAAGGCAGACATTTGAAAGATACGTCGCCGGCGCGAAGGCCGTGCGATCGGCGTGAAGTTATCCAGAGTCACCAAAATTGGTACGGTGCGCGAGCCCGAAAGCCCGGCCCCGACTGGTTTTGATCTAATAAAAGCACCTCTTCTGCGAGCCCGAAAGCCCGCAGTCGAGGCTCGAGTGCATGTATTAGCTCTAGAATTACCACAGTTATCCAAGTAGGATGGAGTGGATCTAAGGAACCATAACTGATTTATTGAGCCATTCGCGGTTTCGCCGTCTAGCGGCTTGTACTTAGACATGCATGGCTTAATCTTTGAGACAAGCATATGCTACTCGGCAGGATCAACCAGGTATTTCGTGTATGTTTGTTTGATATGCATCCGGCGAGTTGCGGGTTTTTATTTCGCCCACGCATCACCAAACACACACCAAATCAACACGTTTTTCGTTTTTTTTCTTTTTCTTCGGAAACTAAAATTTTTGATCGCAACGCCTGGCGTGTCACAGCGAGTCCCAGTGAAGAGAAACACCGATCCGATCCGTTTGTTGGATTTTTTTCATTTCAATTTCCAAAGTCAAAGACCATTCAACGGTCTATGAGCCCAAAGTGAATCGGATTCATTCGACCGGTCTTGATATATTCATCAACTTTTTTTCCCGTATTACGGTTTTCGACGGTCATATGTGGCGTGCTGTATGCTCATAAGTCAAGCCTGCTTTACTAAGCTGACAAGCATACATCTTTTAAATTTTTGTGGGCTCAGAGTTTTATTTTTATTTTTCCACCGCCGAGGCACACTCTCGCATCACCCCGCACGACACACACACACACACACACCTCACCGCTCAACGGTCACACGAGGCAGAATTTTCCGCAAAGACTTTCGAAGAGAAAGAGAAAACTCGGAACAACCGCGGTCAGAGGCCAGCATAGAGGCATCGTATAGAAAGTCATGGGCGGAAAAAAACAAATCATTTCAAGTCGAGACAAGCAACCAGACTACCCCTATAAAAGTGCGCAATTCTTTAAGAGTTCACCGAAGAATGACCGAGATCAAGTATGCACGAAACGAACATATTCCAAGGGCAGCTGAATAAGCGATTCTGCGCCGAAGCGCGAGAAAAGCAAGCGGTACACCGATGGGGATCGTTTTTTTATCGTGTTAGATTCGTTGTTGTCAAGCAAGGATTCTCAAAATGTTTTTTGCATTGCACCCAAGTTTCGTACTGATTACTTGTCGCAGACCGGTGACTGTCAAAAAAAATTTTTTTACGTTTTTTCTTGAGAGGTCACTGCCTACACACAACTCCGGGCGGGCCGTACACTCACAGCCGTTTGAATTCTCCCTTCGTGTGTCATGGCCATAACTGAGCGTACATCTTACCGGGCGCCGAGTTGATCTGGCTTGTTCGATGAACGTTCGGGATACGTACAATCGATATAGCTCCAACCGTAACTCGTTTGTAATTACGCCGGCCATACTCAGCGGGCGCTCAGCTCAGCTCTCGATATCTTCCGTCGAAGGGAAGTTCGTAGTAAAAGAGAGTCAGAGTCGACGCCACATTTTGCGGTCCTCGCATCTCATCCGATTTTTGAATTTTATAGATTTGCCATCACTTCCACCCAATTCTCTCGTATATTTCAATCTCTTGACTTTGTCCGACCGGGCCGTCTTCGCCCCCCTTCAACTCCGTCCATCTCCACTTCTGTGTTCCACACAACGAGCTTCCGTCAAACGGCAAAATGTGAAATATGCGCACGCCGCACGAAATAATTTGAAAGCGTTCTGTTTGGTGGCTTTTTTATTTTTTATCTCTCGGCTCACACACACACACACACATTTCCGCCTGAACGGTAATTTTTTTTGATACGGTGTCAAAAAGTGAAAAGACGCGCACCATTTTCTTTTCTCTTCCGTATCGTCGCTGACGGTAAACGCTGATGGTTATGATGCCGTAAGTTTGGAAGAAAGAATCTTTCCCGTCTTGTCTTGTTACGGTAAAATAACAAAGAACAAGCGTCCGATTTCTCTCACAGACGGCCACAGACAAACCACACGTGCCGAAGAAACGAAACGTCCGAAACCAAAAAAATGTTTGACGCGCGCACCTCTTCTGAACTTTTCGACCAAGAGTCGTTGGATCGAGTGACGAGCTTCTCAGCTGTCGCACCAATCGGTGAAGCGGGCGTTTGAATTCCCGTCCACATCGCGGTTCGGATATATTTTTACATATACCGACCATCGGAAATTTCGAAAACGGTTTTACCGAAGGAATGATATTTCACACACCGACAGCTCATCGAGTTCGTCTCCGTTCAACGGTTTTTTTTTTTTAAGACTTTTTGATCGCATGGGGCTAAACTGGTTAGAGCAAAGCCGCGATCCAAGCAGTGAAAAAAAAACAAAGACAGTGCAAGCGCGATCG
>NW_025804835.1:0-10000 GCF_021234035.1 Daphnia pulicaria | reverse complement strand
AAATCCATAACCCTCTCGCCCCGCGACGGGATTCCAGGGTCTCGGTCCCTCAAGCAGAAAAGAAAACTCTTCCCGGGGTTCTCGGCAGCTTCTCCGGTTTGTGTCGCGTTACCGCGACCGTGACATTACGAGGGTTAAAGTCGTTTTATCGCGGACGTAGCCGCAGCCTGGTTCCGGAATCAGGACCGGATTCCCTTTCGCCTTAACCTGGGTGGCGTCTCACGTTATAACGATACATGGTTTCATATTTTCGAAGGCGCTGCGAAAGAAGCATGCGATGCCATAACGCGATGAACGGTACTAGGAAAATAAAAGAGACGGGAGAAAAACAATCAAATACCGGCTAAGAGAAATCAAAAAAAGGAAAAAGACACTTCTTTAACCTTCTATCATTCTCACAAGCTTTCTTATTCATGTGTTTTCTTTGACCCCGCAACTTTAGATTTTTTCTCTTCGCGCACACCACAGAAGAATCACCGACACACGACTCAACCACAACCACGCCCGCTACTCATACGATAGATGCAACACATCACGCCCGTCACTAGGTCGGCTTTCGCCTGCGGCTTAGGATCGACTGACTCATGTCCAACCACTGTTCACATGAAACCCTTCTCCGCGTCAGTCCTCCAGGATCCCTCTGGAGTATTTGCTACTACCACCAAGATCTGCACCGACGGCGGCTCCGGGCAGGCTCACGCCACAACCCTTCTACGCTCACCGTCGCGACCCCCCCTACTCGTCGGGGCCTCAGCGCCGTCGCTCTCTTCGAGCTGACACGGACGTTATTCGCTCTGCCGACCGACGGCCCGGTATAGGCACGACGCTATAGCGCCTCCCATTTTAAGGGCTAGTTGCTTCGGCAGGTGAGTTGTTACACACTCCTGAGCGGATTCCGACCTCCATGGCCACCGTCCTGCTGTCTTTAGCAACCAACTCCTTTTCGTGGGATCCGAAATGTGCGTCGTTTAGGCGCCTTAACCGGGCGTTTGGTTCATCCCACAGCGCCAGTTCTGCTTACCAAAAATGGCCCACTGGGCGCTCAGATTCAAATCAATTGCCGCGGCCTCAATCAAGGAAAAAGGCCGGGCTTCTCACCCATTGAAAGTTTGAGAATAGGTTGAGGTCGTTTCGACCCCAAGGCCTCTAATCATTCGCTTTACCGGATGAAACTCCGTTTGTTCTCTTTGCGAGCACCAGCTATCCTGAGGGAAACTTCGGGGGGAACCAGCTACTAGATGGTTCGATTAGTCTTTCGCCCCTATACCCAACTCCGACGATCGATTTGCACGTCAGAATCGCTGCGGACCTCCACCAGGGTTTCCCCTGGCTTCGTCCTGGCCAGGCATAGGTCACCATCTTTCGGGTCCCAACGTGTGCGCTCTGGGTTCGTCCGGCCGACTCGACCAAACCCTTTTAAGGGGGAAAGATCTCGCGAGCATTCGGACGCCCTGGGGTTGCGCCCGCTCTGTTCGAGACGGGATCACCCCTCGCGGATGCACCCTCATCGGGGCCGCTTCACTTTCATTGCGCCTCGCGAGTTTAGTTTGATAATTTCTCGACGACTTGCGCACATGTTAGACTCCTTGGTCCGTGTTTCAAGACGGGTCGGGTGGGACCCGACTTCTACTCTCCGCTCTGGGCCTCCACAGGTTGAGCACCGCAACTTTTTCTCTTTTACAAAAAAAAGCTACGACACCTCCCGGGAGGAGACAGGTCACGACCGGGCAGTACTGTTGGGAAACGCCGCGCTCGTCATCGCGGCACCCGCGAAGGTAACCACGAAACTCGCTAACGGACGCCCCGTGTAACAGACACCCAGTCGGTCGCGGAGTCCTACTAGGGCCCCCCACTTGCGGACCTTGGCGTGGCTATTGCGATCGCAGAACGACTTATGCAAGAGAGCCGCCAATTCAGGCAGTCTCCATGCAGCGTTAAGGGCATACAACCAAGTGCCGGGAGCGGGGACTTGTTCGACCTTCGAGGGCCCACCCGTTTAAACCCCCTGAACGGTTTCACGCACTCTTGAACTCTCTCTTCAAAGTTCTTTTCAACTTTCCCTCGCGGTACTTGTTCGCTATCGGTCTCGTGGCGATATTTAGCCTTAGAAGGAGTTTACCTCCCGCTTAGGGCTGCACGCTCAAGCAACCCGACTCTTGGGAAGGGATCCGATGCACGGTCTCGGCTCGTCTTATCTACGGGCCTGACACCCTCTGTGGGTTGCTCGCCCCGTTCATGGAGACTTGGACGATAGATACCGGACAGACGCGCACGATCCTCCCGAACACCACATTCCTCGGCACCCGCTCAACCGGGCGCGAGGTTCGGTGCTGGGCTCATCCCTGTTCGCTCGCCGCTACTAAGGGAATCCTTGTTAGTTTCTTTTCCTCCGCTTACTGATATGCTTAAGTTCAGCGGGTAGTCTCATCTAAACTGAGGTCAGAATGAATTGTTTGTTTTCAAAAGGAGACAACACTTTATCTAGCTCGGCAGACTTTGGCGTTTTAAAGCCGGGAAAGATTGAATAATTGCCGGTTCAAATTTTTTTTTTCGAAATAAAGCGAGTCTCTCGTTATTCGCAAAAATTAATTTACGAAAAGTGACAGGGCGTCCTGCGGCTTTTTGTATTGAAACAACGCGTCGTGCGCGAACCAAGCTTGCATAACGAGCGGTTAGAGTGAGTGATAATTCGCGGTGGTCGACACTTCGACACGCCCGGCGCACACACACAACTAAACTCGCGTTGAAGCGGTATATCGCGCACACGCAGCCGACACCTTGTTCGAGAAGATGTGTTTATTTCTAAAAATTTTTTTTTGAGTTGGCTCAAAAATTTCCCATCTGTTTTGCCATCGAAAAAGGTTTCTTTTGAATAGAGAGGAAAAAAACAAACAGGGCGAACCTTCTTTTATTTTTCCCCCTTTTTTGTATTTGAGGCATCGCGGACACTTAAGTCGCGCGGCACCCAGACGTTAGAGATTCGGGAGCTTTTATGCGGTCAGGCCGGGGTGAAAAATAAATCTCGCCGCGACCCAACATGCAAAACCAAGACTGAAAAAATCTCTGTTCGTTCATCATTCGACCGACCCTCAGTCAGATGTGGCCCGAGCGAGAAGCTGGGCCGCCATTTACGTTCAAGATTTCGATGCTCCATGTGTTCTGCAGTTCGCATGGATTAGCGCACTTTGCTGCGCTCTTCATCGATCCACGAGCCTAGTGATCCACCGTTCAGGGTCGTATATAAAACGACATATTCGTTTTCTTCTCTCTTTTTCTCCAACCCGCCCAAGCAAATGAATGCGAGGGCGGAGAAAGAAAGCCAGAAAGAAAATGTTCCGATAAACACTCGTACTAGAATTTGGGTTTAGTGTGTTATTGTGATTTTGAATTCTTCCTACTTCATCGAGAGGGCGAAGGGCAAGCTTAAAAAACATTCGGTTTTCAACGGCATAGTGTCGGGCTTTGGAGTGTTAGTCTATACGACGCACACGCACGCAACCACGAGTATCTACGCCCGAAAAGAACGTCCAGAGTAAAGTCTCACACTTTCGTCCCCCACCGAGAATCAAAAAATCCCGAAGACGAAGAGAGAAACAAAAAAAAAACAATTTTCGATTGGGCGTATCCGCTTTAAAACCACCGCGCATCAGAGCGCCTGATACCCGTTCAAAATCTTGATGTTTTTTTTTTTTTTTTCCGACTCTCCATCCACCGAGTTTTTATTTTTCAAAGTGTTTGATTTAGGGACTAAGACTTTATAAAATCTCCTTTATTGTTCCTTCGGTACTCGCGGCCCAGGCGGGCTATCGTATTCTTCACTCTACTAACGTCAACACTGTGAGCGCCGCTAAAGGTCGAATGAATCTATAGAGACATTCACCATCGAAGCAGGAAGAATTTGCTCACGGCCATAGACCAAATCGAAAGACTTTGTGTTTTTTTTTGAGCCGAGAGGAAAGAAAAATCAATTTGAAAAGGCGAATCCGCTTTAAACCACCGCGCATCAGAGCGCCTGATACCCGTTCAAAATAAATGATTTTCTTCGTCAACCCACACATAGTTCATACGATGTCTTACGCCGAAAGACTTTTGATGGGGTTTTTTTTGTTTTGCAACTTTTAGTTGTTTCGTGCTCAACCAAAGCCATATGCGCAAAACATTTGTCTTGTTCGTTTATGATCCTTCCGCAGGTTCACCTACGGAAACCTTGTTACGACTTTTACTTCCTCTAAAGGATCAAGTTCGACCATCTTTCAGTCTCGCCGTTGGTAGGCACCGCACGGGCAGAGATTGCTCCCCACTCGACGGCACCCCCGACAAGCCCGTCCGAAGGCCTCACTAAATCATTCAATCGGTAGTAGCGACGGGCGGTGTGTACAAAGGGCAGGGACGTAATCGACGCGGGCTAGTGACCCGCGCCTACTAGGGATTCCTGGTTCATGGGGATCATTGCAGTCCCCAATCCCAACCACGAAGGAGGTTCAGCGGTTACCCGGTCCTTTCGGACAGGGAGAGTGAAACACGCTGATTCCTTCAGTGTAGCGCGCGTGCGGCCCAGGACATCTAAGGGCATCACAGACCTGTTATTGCTCACTGTCACGCGGCTGGACGCCGCTTGTCCCTCTAAGAAGACTGCGTGACGGACGCGAGAGCAGAAGGTATCGCCGGGGATGACGACGACCGAATAACAATAGAGCCAGCCCCCGCGAGACATTCCCGACAAAGCCCCGCCATACCTCATCCGCCAGGCAACCAACCCGTGAAGGCCGTACACCCGACGAACAAAGCACAACGAAACCAAGCCGAGAGATTGCCTCACTAAAGGAACCAGTCCCACCGAGACCCGAATCGCCGCCACCTGATCCCGACGCCTCCGTACTCCCTTCGGTTTCAATTGATAAAACCCGTCACCTATTTAGCAGGCTAGAGTCTCGTTCGTTATCGGAATTAACCAGACAAATCGCTCCACCAACTAAGAACGGCCATGCACCACCACCCACCGAATCAAGAAAGAGCTCTCAATCTGTCAATCCTTCCAGTGTCCGGGCCTGGTGAGGTTTCCCGTGTTGAGTCAAATTAAGCCGCAGGCTCCACTCCTGGTGGTGCCCTTCCGTCAATTCCTTTAAGTTTCAGCTTTGCAACCATACTTCCCCCGGAACCCAAAGACTTTGGTTTCCCGGAAGCTGCCCGTCGAGTCATTGGAGTAACTCCGACGGATTGCTGGTTGGCATCGTTTATGGTTAGAACTAGGGCGGTATCTGATCGCCTTCGAACCTCTAACTTTCGTTCTTGATCAAGGAAAACATTCTTGGCAAATGCCTTCGCTGTTGTTCGTCTTGCGGCGGTCCAAGAATTTCACCTCTGTCGCCGCAGTACGAATGCCCCCGTCCGTCTCTATTGACCATTACCTCGGGTCCAAAAGTAAAAGACCAGCAAAATCGGACCGAGGTCCTATTCCATCATTCCATGCTGCGATATTCAGGCGTTGGGATACACCTGCTTTGAGCACTCTAATTTGTTCAAAGTAAACGTTGCCGGCCGCCCGAGACACCCGGTGAAGGGCACCCCGAACGATTGACTGGGTGGAGCGAATCGAGTCAACTACGACCAAAAATTTAAAAAAGAACCCGAAAGAACTTTCCAACTCTGGCCGCAGATACAACAACGACGCACCGACCACCACTCCGGCGATGTTGTCCGACCGTGAAGAGAGTCGGGCTTTGACACCCGGGCTCCCAGAGCGTGAAACGCAACACCCTTGATTCAGAGCGGCGCCGCCCGGCCGAAGACAGACATCCGACTACGAGCTTTTTAACCGCAACAACTTTAATATACGCTATTGGAGCTGGAGTTACCGCGGCTGCTGGCACCAGACTTGCCCTCCAATGGTTCCTCGTTAAAGGATTTAAAGTGTACTCATTCCAATCACGGGGCCTCGGAAGAGTCCCGTATCGTTATTTTTCGTCACTACCTCCCCGTGCCGGGAGTGGGTAATTTGCGCGCCTGCTGCCTTCCTTGGATGTGGTAGCCGTTTCTCAGGCTCCCTCTCCGGAATCGAACCCCGATTCCCCGTTACCCGTTGCAACCATGGTAGGCGCGTAACCTACCATCGACAGTTGATAAGGCAGACATTTGAAAGATACGTCGCCGGCGCGAAGGCCGTGCGATCGGCGTGAAGTTATCCAGAGTCACCAAAATTGGTACGGTGCGCGAGCCCGAAAGCCCGGCCCCGACTGGTTTTGATCTAATAAAAGCACCTCTTCTGCGAGCCCGAAAGCCCGCAGTCGAGGCTCGAGTGCATGTATTAGCTCTAGAATTACCACAGTTATCCAAGTAGGATGGAGTGGATCTAAGGAACCATAACTGATTTATTGAGCCATTCGCGGTTTCGCCGTCTAGCGGCTTGTACTTAGACATGCATGGCTTAATCTTTGAGACAAGCATATGCTACTGGCAGGATCAACCAGGTATTTCGTGTATGTTTGTTTGATATGCATCCGGCGAGTTGCGGGTTTTTATTTCGCCCACGCATCACCAAACACACACCAAATCAACACGTTTTTCGTTTTTTTTTCTTTTTCTTCGGAAACTAAAATTTTTGATCGCAACGCCTGGCGTGTCACAGCGAGTCCCAGTGAAGAGAAACACCGATCCGATCCGTTTGTTGGATTTTTTTCATTTCAATTTCCAAAGTCAAAGACCATTCAACGGTCTATGAGCCCAAAGTGAATCGGATTCATTCGACCGGTCTTGATATATTCATCAACTTTTTTTCCCGTATTACGGTTTTCGACGGTCATATGTGGCGTGCTGTATGCTCATAAGTCAAGCCTGCTTTACTAAGCTGACAAGCATACATCTTTTAAATTTTTGTGGGCTCAGAGTTTTATTTTTATTTTTCCACCGCCGAGGCACACTCTCGCATCACCCCGCACGACACACACACACACACACACCTCACCGCTCAACGGTCACACGAGGCAGAATTTTCCGCAAAGACTTTCGAAGAGAAAGAGAAAACTCGGAACAACCGCGGTCAGAGGCCAGCATAGAGGCATCGTATAGAAAGTCATGGGCGGAAAAAAACAAATCATTTCAAGTCGAGACAAGCAACCAGACTACCCCTATAAAAGTGCGCAATTCTTTAAGAGTTCACCGAAGAATGACCGAGATCAAGTATGCACGAAACGAACATATTCCAAGGGCAGCTGAATAAGCGATTCTGCGCCGAAGCGCGAGAAAAGCAAGCGGTACACCGATGGGGATCGTTTTTTTATCGTGTTAGATTCGTTGTTGTCAAGCAAGGATTCTCAAAATGTTTTTTGCATTGCACCCAAGTTTCGTACTGATTACTTGTCGCAGACCGGTGACTGTCAAAAAAAATTTTTTTACGTTTTTTCTTGAGAGGTCACTGCCTACACACAACTCCGGGCGGGCCGTACACTCACAGCCGTTTGAATTCTCCCTTCGTGTGTCATGGCCATAACTGAGCGTACATCTTACCGGGCGCCGAGTTGATCTGGCTTGTTCGATGAACGTTCGGGATACGTACAATCGATATAGCTCCAACCGTAACTCGTTTGTAATTACGCCGGCCATACTCAGCGGGCGCTCAGCTCAGCTCTCGATATCTTCCGTCGAAGGGAAGTTCGTAGTAAAAGAGAGTCAGAGTCGACGCCACATTTTGCGGTCCTCGCATCTCATCCGATTTTTGAATTTTATAGATTTGCCATCACTTCCACCCAATTCTCTCGTATATTTCAATCTCTTGACTTTGTCCGACCGGGCCGTCTTCGCCCCCCTTCAACTCCGTCCATCTCCACTTCTGTGTTCCACACAACGAGCTTCCGTCAAACGGCAAAATGTGAAATATGCGCACGCCGCACGAAATAATTTGAAAGCGTTCTGTTTGGTGGCTTTTTTATTTTTTATCTCTCGGCTCACACACACACACACACATTTCCGCCTGAACGGTAATTTTTTTTGATACGGTGTCAAAAAGTGAAAAGACGCGCACCATTTTCTTTTCTCTTCCGTATCGTCGCTGACGGTAAACGCTGATGGTTATGATGCCGTAAGTTTGGAAGAAAGAATCTTTCCCGTCTTGTCTTGTTACGGTAAAATAACAAAGAACAAGCGTCCGATTTCTCTCACAGACGGCCACAGACAAACCACACGTGCCGAAGAAACGAAACGTCCGAAACCAAAAAAATGTTTGACGCGCGCACCTCTTCTGAACTTTTCGACCAAGAGTCGTTGGATCGAGTGACGAGCTTCTCAGCTGTCGCACCAATCGGTGAAGCGGGCGTTTGAATTCCCGTCCACATCGCGGTTCGGATATATTTTTACATATACCGACCATCGGAAATTTCGAAAACGGTTTTACCGAAGGAATGATATTTCACACACCCGACAGCTCATCGAGTTCGTCTCCGTTCAACGGTTTTTTTTTTTAAGACTTTTTGATCGCATGGGGCTAAACTGGTTAGAGCAAAGCCGCGATCCAAGCAGTGAAAAAAAAAACAAAGACAGTGCAAGCGCGATCGAACGGAATCGAAACTAAAATCATGTGAAGTGGCGGGCGGAAAGGAGCTCAGCTACGGTGGAAATGAAACTACAACTAACGCCGAACCGGACAACTTCCCATTCTGCGTCTTCGTTTCATTTCCCAAAGCTCCCCGTCGATACCAAAGTTTTTGCGTCGAAGCTACTAAAGAAATTTCGCGCTTTCCCTTTTCGCCTCTTTCGCCTTCCCTTCGATATCTATCCAACCACCGGCTTCGACTTTATTTCTTTCACCCGTCTATTCGCCCGATAGTCGACGGTCGGCCATTCTTTGGTATCGGCCAGGCGGACTAACAAGAAGTAAGACTCGTTTGAAAAATTTGGACCGGGCTTTACAATCGCTGCTTGTCGTAATGTCGCAAATTTGAAAAAAATTTTCAATTCGAGAAACCAAACTATTCGACACTTCGAAAATTTTTGGGACTCTGAAAATTTTTCCGAGTTTAGGAATCGAGACCTCTTCTATACTAAGGAAAACCACTAATGTTCCGCCGCATAATGTCTCCGTTTTCCGGCTCATTTTTAGCGATTGGACGGGGACATTGCCCCATCCAACCGCCAGCCGACTTTCAGGAACCGTCGTTTTCAAAGTTGGGACTTAGAAAATTTTCGACGAGTGGGAATTTTTTACGGTCGCAAGTCATCACGACACGCCCGACCAACCCATTTGAGAGCCGCCACGCCTCGACGGTGTGACGGCTTTTTTTCGAATCGACGGGTCTCGCTCACTCCTCTCTCGCGCCGACCAGAGGCCGGGCGAGAGGAGTCGTTGCCAAACACCGTCGTCGGAAATGGGAGAATTTGAGTGGGAATTTTTTACGGTCGCGAGTCATCACGACACGCCCGACCAACCCACTTGAGAGCCGCCACGCCTCGACGGTGTGACGGCTTCTCTTTTCGAATCGACGGGTCTCGCTCACTCCTCTCTCGCGCCGACCAGTGGCCGGGCGAGAGAGTCGTTGCCAAACACCGTCGTCGGAAATCGAGAAATTTTCATTTCCATTTCCATTTTTTTTCATCGGCCTTTATACGTCCAAGTCCCGCCAACCACGTCACTACCACGTCGTCGGGACTTAGAAAAATTTTTCAATTTTTCGGACTTAGAAAATTTTTCAACTTTCTTTTTTTCGACAACCTCTTCCCTATATAGGAAAGTAGTGGATGTTCCGGGCAGTAACTGTACGAAAAAGTCGATTTCCGAATTTTTGCCGGACATTCACCTGAGCTCAGGCCGGGCCGCCCGCTCAACTGCCGCCCGGTCACCACCAAAAACCGGTCTTGGAAATTTTAGGACTTAGAAAATTTTTCAACTTTTTCTTTCTCGACAACCTCTTCCCTATATAGGAAAGTAGTGGATGTTCCGGGCAGTAACTGTACGAAAAAGTTGATTTCCGAAATTTTGCCGGGCTTTCACCAGAGCTCAGGCGGGGCTTAC
>NW_025804834.1:25000-27911 GCF_021234035.1 Daphnia pulicaria | reverse complement strand
CCATCTCCACTTCTGTGTTCCACACAACGAGCTTCCGTCAAACGGCAAAATGTGAAATATGCGCACGCCGCACGAAATAATTTGAAAGCGTTCTGTTTGGTGGCTTTTTTATTTTTTATCTCTCGGCTCACACACACACACACACATTTCCGCCTGAACGGTAATTTTTTTTTGATACGGTGTCAAAAAGTGAAAAGACGCGCACCATTTTCTTTTCTCTTCCGTATCGTCGCTGACGGTAAACGCTGATGGTTATGATGCCGTAAGTTTGGAAGAAAGAATCTTTCCCGTCTTGTCTTGTTACGGTAAAATAACAAAGAACAAGCGTCCGATTTCTCTCACAGACGGCCACAGACAAACCACACGTGCCGAAGAAACGAAACGTCCGAAACCAAAAAAATGTTTGACGCGCGCACCTCTTCTGAACTTTTCGACCAAGAGTCGTTGGATCGAGTGACGAGCTTCTCAGCTGTCGCACCAATCGGTGAAGCGGGCGTTTGAATTCCCGTCCACATCGCGGTTCGGATATATTTTTACATATACCGACCATCGGAAATTTCGAAAAACGGTTTTACCGAAGGAATGATATTTCACACACCGACAGCTCATCGAGTTCGTCTCCGTTCAACGGTTTTTTTTTTTTAAGACTTTTTGATCGCATGGGGCTAAACTGGTTAGAGCAAAGCCGCGATCCAAGCAGTGAAAAAAAAACAAAGACAGTGCAAGCGCGATCGAACGGAATCGAAACTAAAATCATGTGAAGTGGCGGGCGGAAAGGAGCTCAGCTACGGTGGAAATGAAACTACAACTAACGCCGAACCGGACAACTTCCCATTCTGCGTCTTCGTTTCATTTCCCAAAGCTCCCCGTCGATACCAAAGTTTTTGCGTCGAAGCTACTAAAGAAATTTCGCGCTTTCCTTTTCGCCTCTTTCGCCTTCCCTTCGATATCTATCCAACCACCGGCTTCGACTTTATTTCTTTCACCCGTCTATTCGCCCGATAGTCGACGGTCGGCCATTCTTTGGTATCGGCCAGGCGGACTAACAAGAAGTAAGACTCGTTTGAAAAATTTGGACCGGGCTTTACAATCGCTGCTTGTCGTAATGTCGCAAATTTGAAAAAAATTTTCAATTCGAGAAACCAAACTATTCGACACTTCGAAAATTTTTGGGACTCTGAAAATTTTTCCGAGTTTAGGAATCGAGACCTCTTCTATACTAAGGAAAACCACTAATGTTCCGCCGCATAATGTCTCCGTTTTCCGGCTCATTTTTAGCGATTGGACGGGGACATTGCCCCATCCAACCGCCAGCCGACTTTCAGGAACCGTCGTTTTCAAAGTTGGGACTTAGAAAATTTTCGACGAGTGGGAATTTTTTACGGTCGCAAGTCATCACGACACGCCCGACCAACCCATTTGAGAGCCGCCACGCCTCGACGGTGTGACGGCTTTTTTTCGAATCGACGGGTCTCGCTCACTCCTCTCTCGCGCCGACCAGAGGCCGGGCGAGAGAGTCGTTGCCAAACACCGTCGTCGGAAATGGGAGAATTTGAGTGGGAATTTTTTACGGTCGCGAGTCATCACGACACGCCCGACCAACCCATTTGAGAGCCGCCACGCCTCGACGGTGTGACGGCTTTTTTTCGAATCGACGGGTCTCGCTCACTCCTCTCTCGCGCCGACCAGAGGCCGGGCGAGAGAGTCGTTGCCAAACACCGTCGTCGGAAATGGGAGAATTTGAGTGGGAATTTTTTACGGTCGCGAGTCATCACGACACGCCCGACCAACCCACTTGAGAGCCGCCACGCCTCGACGGTGTGACGGCTTCTCTTTTCGAATCGACGGGTCTCGCTCACTCCTCTCTCGCGCCGACCAGTGGCCGGGCGAGAGAGTCGTTGCCAAACACCGTCGTCGGAAATCGAGAAATTTTCATTTCCATTTCCATTTTTTTTCATCGGCCTTTATACGTCCAAGTCCCGCCAACCACGTCACTACCACGTCGTCGGGACTTAGAAAAATTTTTCAATTTTTCGGACTTAGAAAATTTTTCAACTTTCTTTTTTTCGACAACCTCTTCCCTATATAGGAAAGTAGTGGATGTTCCGGGCAGTAACTGTACGAAAAAGTCGATTTCCGAATTTTTGCCGGACTTTCACCTGAGCTCAGGCCGGGCCGCCCGCTCAACTGCCGCCCGGTCACCACCAAAAACCGGTCTTGGAAATTTTCGGACTTAGAAAATTTTTCAACTTTTTTCTTTCTCGACAACCTCTTCCCTATATAGGAAAGTAGTGGATGTTCCGGGCAGTAACTGTACGAAAAAGTTGATTTCCGAAATTTTGCCGGGCTTTCACCAGAGCTCAGGCGGGGCTTACCATCACACCCGCCGACCGGTCACCACCAAAAACCGGTCTTGGAAATTTTAGGACTTAGAAATTTTTTCCAACTTTTTTCTTTCGCTCTTTCTCGCCATTTTTAGCCGTCTTTGCTCGTCCCAGTGCCGCCTATAGCTTCACTATCCGTCGTCGGGACTTAGAAAAATTTTTCAATTTTTCGGACTTAGAAAATTTTTTCAATTTTCATTTTCGACAACCTCTTCCCTATATAGGAAAGTAGTGGATGTTCCGGGCAGTAACTGTACGAAAAAGTTGATTTCCGAAATTTTGCCGGACATTCACCTGAGCTCAGGCCGGGCCGCCCGCTCAACTACCGACCGGTCTCCACCAAAAACCGGTCTTGGAAATTTTAGGACTTAGAAATTTTTTCCAACTTTTTTTCTTTCGCTCTTTCTCTCTTTTTCAGCCGCCTTTGCTCGTCCCAGTGCCGCCTATAGCTTCACTATCCATCGTCGGGACTTAGAAAAATTTTTCAATTTTTCGGACTTAGAAAATTTTTTCAATTTTCATTTTCG
>NW_025804834.1:12500-20000 GCF_021234035.1 Daphnia pulicaria | reverse complement strand
CAACTTTTTCTCTTTTACAAAAAAAAGCTACGACACCTCCCGGGAGGAGACAGGTCACGACCGGGCAGTACTGTTGGGAAACGCCGCGCTCGTCATCGCGGCACCCGCGAAGGTAACCACGAAACTCGCTAACGGACGCCCCGTGTAACAGACACCCAGTCGGTCGCGGAGTCCTACTAGGCCCCCCACTTGCGGACCTTGGCGTGGCTATTGCGATCGCAGAACGACTTATGCAAGAGAGCCGCCAATTCAGGCAGTCTCCATGCAGCGTTAAGGGCATACAACCAAGTGCCGGGAGCGGGGACTTGTTCGACCTTCGAGGGCCCACCCGTTTAACCCCCTGAACGGTTTCACGCACTCTTGAACTCTCTCTTCAAAGTTCTTTTCAACTTTCCCTCGCGGTACTTGTTCGCTATCGGTCTCGTGGCGATATTTAGCCTTAGAAGGAGTTTACCTCCCGCTTAGGGCTGCACGCTCAAGCAACCCGACTCTTGGGAAGGGATCCGATGCACGGTCTCGGCTCGTCTTATCTACGGGCCTGACACCCTCTGTGGGTTGCTCGCCCCGTTCATGGAGACTTGGACGATAGATACCGGACAGACGCGCACGATCCTCCCGAACACCACATTCCTCGGCACCCGCTCAACCGGGCGCGAGGTTCGGTGCTGGGCTCATCCCTGTTCGCTCGCCGCTACTAAGGGAATCCTTGTTAGTTTCTTTTCCTCCGCTTACTGATATGCTTAAGTTCAGCGGGTAGTCTCATCTAAACTGAGGTCAGAATGAATTGTTTGTTTTCAAAAGGAGACAACACTTTATCTAGCTCGGCAGACTTTGGCGTTTTAAAGCCGGGAAAGATTGAATAATTGCCGGTTCAAATTTTTTTTTTTCGAAATAAAGCGAGTCTCTCGTTATTCGCAAAAATTAATTTACGAAAAGTGACAGGGCGTCCTGCGGCTTTTTGTATTGAAACAACGCGTCGTGCGCGAACCAAGCTTGCATAACGAGCGGTTAGAGTGAGTGATAATTCGCGGTGGTCGACACTTCGACACGCCCGGCGCACACACACAACTAAACTCGCGTTGAAGCGGTATATCGCGCACACGCAGCCGACACCTTGTTCGAGAAGATGTGTTTATTTCTAAAATTTTTTTTTGAGTTGGCTCAAAAATTTCCCATCTGTTTTGCCATCGAAAAAGGTTTCTTTTGAATAGAGAGGAAAAAAACAAAACAGGGCGAACCTTCTTTTATTTTTCCCCCTTTTTTGTATTTGAGGCATCGCGGACACTTAAGTCGCGCGGCACCCAGACGTTAGAGATTCGGGAGCTTTTATGCGGTCAGGCCGGGTGAAAAATAAATCTCGCCGCGACCCAACATGCAAAACCAAGACTGAAAAAATCTCTGTTCGTTCATCATTCGACCGACCCTCAGTCAGATGTGGCCCGAGCGAGAAGCTGGGCCGCCATTTACGTTCAAGATTTCGATGCTCCATGTGTTCTGCAGTTCGCATGGATTAGCGCACTTTGCTGCGCTCTTCATCGATCCACGAGCCTAGTGATCCACCGTTCAGGGTCGTATATAAAACGACATATTCGTTTTCTTCTCTCTTTTTCTCCAACCCGCCCAAGCAAATGAATGCGAGGGCGGAGAAAGAAAGCCAGAAAGAAAATGTTCCGATAAACACTCGTACTAGAATTTGGGTTTAGTGTGTTATTGTGATTTTGAATTCTTCCTACTTCATCGAGAGGGCGAAGGGCAAGCTTAAAAAACATTCGGTTTTCAACGGCATAGTGTCGGGCTTTGGAGTGTTAGTCTATACGACGCACACGCACGCAACCACGAGTATCTACGCCCGAAAAGAACGTCCAGAGTAAAGTCTCACACTTTCGTCCCCCACCGAGAATCAAAAAATCCCGAAGACGAAGAGAGAAACAAAAAAAAACAATTTCGATTGGGCGTATCCGCTTTAAACCACCGCGCATCAGAGCGCCTGATACCCGTTCAAAATCTTGATGTTTTTTTTTTTTCCGACTCTCCATCCACCGAGTTTTTATTTTTCAAAGTGTTTGATTTAGGGACTAAGACTTTATAAAATCTCCTTTATTGTTCCTTCGGTACTCGCGGCCCAGGCGGGCTATCGTATTCTTCACTCTACTAACGTCAACACTGTGAGCGCCGCTAAAGGTCGAATGAATCTATAGAGACATTCACCATCGAAGCAGGAAGAATTTGCTCACGGCCATAGACCAAATCGAAAGACTTTGTGTTTTTTTTTGAGCCGAGAGGAAAGAAAAATCAATTTGAAAAGGCGAATCCGCTTTAAACCACCGCGCATCAGAGCGCCTGATACCCGTTCAAAATAAATGATTTTCTTCCGTCAACCCACACATAGTTCATACGATGTCTTACGCCGAAAGACTTTTGATGGGGTTTTTTTGTTTTGCAACTTTTAGTTGTTTCGTGCTCAACCAAAGCCATATGCGCAAAACATTTGTCTTGTTCGTTTATGATCCTTCCGCAGGTTCACCTACGGAAACCTTGTTACGACTTTTACTTCCTCTAAAGGATCAAGTTCGACCATCTTTCAGTCTCGCCGTTGGTAGGCACCGCACGGGCAGAGATTGCTCCCCACTCGACGGCACCCCGACAAGCCCGTCCGAAGGCCTCACTAAATCATTCAATCGGTAGTAGCGACGGGCGGTGTGTACAAAGGGCAGGGACGTAATCGACGCGGGCTAGTGACCCGCGCCTACTAGGGATTCCTGGTTCATGGGGATCATTGCAGTCCCCAATCCCAACCACGAAGGAGGTTCAGCGGTTACCCGGTCCTTTCGGACAGGGAGAGTGAAACACGCTGATTCCTTCAGTGTAGCGCGCGTGCGGCCCAGGACATCTAAGGGCATCACAGACCTGTTATTGCTCACTGTCACGCGGCTGGACGCCGCTTGTCCCTCTAAGAAGACTGCGTGACGGACGCGAGAGCAGAAGGTATCGCCGGGGATGACGACGACCGAATAACAATAGAGCCAGCCCCCGCGAGACATTCCCGACAAAGCCCCGCCATACCTCATCCGCCAGGCAACCAACCCGTGAAGGCCGTACACCCGACGAACAGAGCACAACGAAACCAAGCCGAGAGATTGCCTCACTAAAGGAACCAGTCCCACCGAGACCCGAATCGCCGCCACCTGATCCCGACGCCTCCGTACTCCCTTCGGTTTCAATTGATAAAACCCGTCACCTATTTAGCAGGCTAGAGTCTCGTTCGTTATCGGAATTAACCAGACAAATCGCTCCACCAACTAAGAACGGCCATGCACCACCACCCACCGAATCAAGAAAGAGCTCTCAATCTGTCAATCCTTCCAGTGTCCGGGCCTGGTGAGGTTTCCCGTGTTGAGTCAAATTAAGCCGCAGGCTCCACTCCTGGTGGTGCCCTTCCGTCAATTCCTTTAAGTTTCAGCTTTGCAACCATACTTCCCCCGGAACCCAAAGACTTTGGTTTCCCGGAAGCTGCCCGTCGAGTCATTGGAGTAACTCCGACGGATTGCTGGTTGGCATCGTTTATGGTTAGAACTAGGGCGGTATCTGATCGCCTTCGAACCTCTAACTTTCGTTCTTGATCAAGGAAAACATTCTTGGCAAATGCCTTCGCTGTTGTTCGTCTTGCGGCGGTCCAAGAATTTCACCTCTGTCGCCGCAGTACGAATGCCCCCGTCCGTCTCTATTGACCATTACCTCGGGTCCAAAAGTAAAAGACCAGCAAAATCGGACCGAGGTCCTATTCCATCATTCCATGCTGCGATATTCAGGCGTTGGGATACACCTGCTTTGAGCACTCTAATTTGTTCAAAGTAAACGTTGCCGGCCGCCCGAGACACCCGGTGAAGGGCACCCCGAACGATTGACTGGGTGGAGCGAATCGAGTCAACTACGACCAAAATTTAAAAAAGAACCCGAAAGAACTTTCCAACTCTGGCCGCAGATACAACAACGACGCACCGACCACCACTCCGGCGATGTTGTCCGACCGTGAAGAGAGTCGGGCTTTGACACCCGGGCTCCCAGAGCGTGAAACGCAACACCCTTGATTCAGAGCGGCGCCGCCCGGCCGAAGACAGACATCCGACTACGAGCTTTTTAACCGCAACAACTTTAATATACGCTATTGGAGCTGGAGTTACCGCGGCTGCTGGCACCAGACTTGCCCTCCAATGGTTCCTCGTTAAAGGATTTAAAGTGTACTCATTCCAATCACGGGGCCTCGGAAGAGTCCCGTATCGTTATTTTTCGTCACTACCTCCCCGTGCCGGGAGTGGGTAATTTGCGCGCCTGCTGCCTTCCTTGGATGTGGTAGCCGTTTCTCAGGCTCCCTCTCCGGAATCGAACCCCGATTCCCCGTTACCCGTTGCAACCATGGTAGGCGCGTAACCTACCATCGACAGTTGATAAGGCAGACATTTGAAAGATACGTCGCCGGCGCGAAGGCCGTGCGATCGGCGTGAAGTTATCCAGAGTCACCAAAATTGGTACGGTGCGCGAGCCCGAAAGCCCGGCCCCGACTGGTTTTGATCTAATAAAAGCACCTCTTCTGCGAGCCCGAAAGCCCGCAGTCGAGGCTCGAGTGCATGTATTAGCTCTAGAATTACCACAGTTATCCAAGTAGGATGGAGTGGATCTAAGGAACCATAACTGATTTATTGAGCCATTCGCGGTTTCGCCGTCTAGCGGCTTGTACTTAGACATGCATGGCTTAATCTTTGAGACAAGCATATGCTACTGGCAGGATCAACCAGGTATTTCGTGTATGTTTGTTTGATATGCATCCGGCGAGTTGCGGGTTTTTATTTCGCCCACGCATCACCAAACACACACCAAATCAACACGTTTTTCGTTTTTTTTCTTTTTCTTCGGAAACTAAAATTTTTGATCGCAACGCCTGGCGTGTCACAGCGAGTCCCAGTGAAGAGAAACACCGATCCGATCCGTTTGTTGGATTTTTTTCATTTCAATTTCCAAAGTCAAAGACCATTCAACGGTCTATGAGCCCAAAGTGAATCGGATTCATTCGACCGGTCTTGATATATTCATCAACTTTTTTTCCCGTATTACGGTTTTCGACGGTCATATGTGGCGTGCTGTATGCTCATAAGTCAAGCCTGCTTTACTAAGCTGACAAGCATACATCTTTTAAATTTTTGTGGGCTCAGAGTTTTATTTTTATTTTTCCACCGCCGAGGCACACTCTCGCATCACCCCGCACGACACACACACACACACACACCTCACCGCTCAACGGTCACACGAGGCAGAATTTTCCGCAAAGACTTTCGAAGAGAAAGAGAAAACTCGGAACAACCGCGGTCAGAGGCCAGCATAGAGGCATCGTATAGAAAGTCATGGGCGGAAAAAAACAAATCATTTCAAGTCGAGACAAGCAACCAGACTACCCCTATAAAAGTGCGCAATTCTTTAAGAGTTCACCGAAGAATGACCGAGATCAAGTATGCACGAAACGAACATATTCCAAGGGCAGCTGAATAAGCGATTCTGCGCCGAAGCGCGAGAAAAGCAAGCGGTACACCGATGGGGATCGTTTTTTTTATCGTGTTAGATTCGTTGTTGTCAAGCAAGGATTCTCAAAATGTTTTTTGCATTGCACCCAAGTTTCGTACTGATTACTTGTCGCAGACCGGTGACTGTCAAAAAAAAATTTTTTACGTTTTTTCTTGAGAGGTCACTGCCTACACACAACTCCGGGCGGGCCGTACACTCACAGCCGTTTGAATTCTCCCTTCGTGTGTCATGGCCATAACTGAGCGTACATCTTACCGGGCGCCGAGTTGATCTGGCTTGTTCGATGAACGTTCGGGATACGTACAATCGATATAGCTCCAACCGTAACTCGTTTGTAATTACGCCGGCCATACTCAGCGGGCGCTCAGCTCAGCTCTCGATATCTTCCGTCGAAGGGAAGTTCGTAGTAAAAGAGAGTCAGAGTCGACGCCACATTTTGCGGTCCTCGCATCTCATCCGATTTTTGAATTTTATAGATTTGCCATCACTTCCACCCAATTCTCTCGTATATTTCAATCTCTTGACTTTGTCCGACCGGGCCGTCTTCGCCCCCCTTCAACTCCGTCCATCTCCACTTCTGTGTTCCACACAACGAGCTTCCGTCAAACGGCAAAATGTGAAATATGCGCACGCCGCACGAAATAATTTGAAAGCGTTCTGTTTGGTGGCTTTTTTATTTTTTATCTCTCGGCTCACACACACACACACACACATTTCCGCCTGAACGGTAATTTTTTTTTGATACGGTGTCAAAAAGTGAAAAGACGCGCACCATTTTCTTTTCTCTTCCGTATCGTCGCTGACGGTAAACGCTGATGGTTATGATGCCGTAAGTTTGGAAGAAAGAATCTTTCCCGTCTTGTCTTGTTACGGTAAAATAACAAAGAACAAGCGTCCGATTTCTCTCACAGACGGCCACAGACAAACCACACGTGCCGAAGAAACGAAACGTCCGAAACCAAAAAAATGTTTGACGCGCGCACCTCTTCTGAACTTTTCGACCAAGAGTCGTTGGATCGAGTGACGAGCTTCTCAGCTGTCGCACCAATCGGTGAAGCGGGCGTTTGAATTCCCGTCCACATCGCGGTTCGGATATATTTTTACATATACCGACCATCGGAAATTTCGAAAACGGTTTTACCGAAGGAATGATATTTCACACACCGACAGCTCATCGAGTTCGTCTCCGTTCAACGGTTTTTTTTTTTTAAGACTTTTTGATCGCATGGGGCTAAACTGGTTAGAGCAAAGCCGCGATCCAAGCAGTGAAAAAAAAACAAAGACAGTGCAAGCGCGATCGAACGGAATCGAAACTAAAATCATGTGAAGTGGCGGGCGGAAAGGAGCTCAGCTACGGTGGAAATGAAACTACAACTAACGCCGAACCGGACAACTTCCCATTCTGCGTCTTCGTTTCATTTCCCAAAGCTCCCCGTCGATACCAAAGTTTTTGCGTCGAAGCTACTAAAGAAATTTCGCGCTTTCCTTTTCGCCTCTTTCGCCTTCCCTTCGATATCTATCCAACCACCGGCTTCGACTTTATTTCTTTCACCCGTCTATTCGCCCGATAGTCGACGGTCGGCCATTCTTTGGTATCGGCCAGGCGGACTAACAAGAAGTAAGACTCGTTTGAAAAATTTGGACCGGGCTTTACAATCGCTGCTTGTCGTAATGTCGCAAATTTGAAAAAAATTTTCAATTCGAGAAACCAAACTATTCGACACTTCGAAAATTTTTGGGACTCTGAAAATTTTTCCGAGTTTAGGAATCGAGACCTCTTCTATACTAAGGAAAACCACTAATGTTCCGCCGCATAATGTCTCCGTTTTCCGGCTCATTTTTAGCGATTGGACGGGGACATTGCCCCATCCAACCGCCAGCCGACTTTCAGGAACCGTCGTTTTCAAAGTTGGGACTTAGAAAATT
>NW_025804834.1:0-7500 GCF_021234035.1 Daphnia pulicaria | reverse complement strand
TAGGAAAATAAAAGAGACGGGAGAAAAACAATCAAATACCGGCTAAGAGAAATCAAAAAAAGGAAAAAGACACTTCTTTTAACCTTCTATCATTCTCACAAGCTTTCTTATTCATGTGTTTTCTTTGACCCCGCAACTTTAGATTTTTTCTCTTCGCGCACACCACAGAAGAATCACCGACACACGACTCAACCACAACCACGCCCGCTACTCATACGATAGATGCAACACATCACGCCCGTCACTAGGTCGGCTTTCGCCTGCGGCTTAGGATCGACTGACTCATGTCCAACCACTGTTCACATGAAACCCTTCTCCGCGTCAGTCCTCCAGGATCCCTCTGGAGTATTTGCTACTACCACCAAGATCTGCACCGACGGCGGCTCCGGGCAGGCTCACGCCCACAACCCTTCTACGCTCACCGTCGCGACCCCCCTACTCGTCGGGGCCTCAGCGCCGTCGCTCTCTTCGAGCTGACACGGACGTTATTCGCTCTGCCGACCGACGGCCCGGTATAGGCACGACGCTATAGCGCCTCCCATTTTAAGGGCTAGTTGCTTCGGCAGGTGAGTTGTTACACACTCCTGAGCGGATTCCGACCTCCATGGCCACCGTCCTGCTGTCTTTAGCAACCAACTCCTTTTCGTGGGATCCGAAATGTGCGTCGTTTAGGCGCCTTAACCGGGCGTTTGGTTCATCCCACAGCGCCAGTTCTGCTTACCAAAAATGGCCCACTGGGCGCTCAGATTCAAATCAATTGCCGCGGCCTCAATCAAGGAAAAAGGCCGGGCTTCTCACCCATTGAAAGTTTGAGAATAGGTTGAGGTCGTTTCGACCCCAAGGCCTCTAATCATTCGCTTTACCGGATGAAACTCCGTTTGTTCTCTTTGCGAGCACCAGCTATCCTGAGGGAAACTTCGGGGGGAACCAGCTACTAGATGGTTCGATTAGTCTTTCGCCCCTATACCCAACTCCGACGATCGATTTGCACGTCAGAATCGCTGCGGACCTCCACCAGGGTTTCCCCTGGCTTCGTCCTGGCCAGGCATAGGTCACCATCTTTCGGGTCCCAACGTGTGCGCTCTGGGTTCGTCCGGCCGACTCGACCAAACCCTTTTAAGGGGGAAAGATCTCGCGAGCATTCGGACGCCCTGGGGTTGCGCCCGCTCTGTTCGAGACGGGATCACCCCTCGCGGATGCACCCTCATCGGGGCCGCTTCACTTTCATTGCGCCTCGCGAGTTTAGTTTGATAATTTCTCGACGACTTGCGCACATGTTAGACTCCTTGGTCCGTGTTTCAAGACGGGTCGGGTGGGACCCGACTTCTACTCTCCGCTCTGGGCCTCCACAGGTTGAGCACCGCAACTTTTTCTCTTTTACAAAAAAAAGCTACGACACCTCCCGGGAGGAGACAGGTCACGACCGGGCAGTACTGTTGGGAAACGCCGCGCTCGTCATCGCGGCACCCGCGAAGGTAACCACGAAACTCGCTAACGGACGCCCCGTGTAACAGACACCCAGTCGGTCGCGGAGTCCTACTAGGCCCCCCACTTGCGGACCTTGGCGTGGCTATTGCGATCGCAGAACGACTTATGCAAGAGAGCCGCCAATTCAGGCAGTCTCCATGCAGCGTTAAGGGCATACAACCAAGTGCCGGGAGCGGGGACTTGTTCGACCTTCGAGGGCCCACCCGTTTAACCCCCTGAACGGTTTCACGCACTCTTGAACTCTCTCTTCAAAGTTCTTTTCAACTTTCCCTCGCGGTACTTGTTCGCTATCGGTCTCGTGGCGATATTTAGCCTTAGAAGGAGTTTACCTCCCGCTTAGGGCTGCACGCTCAAGCAACCCGACTCTTGGGAAGGGATCCGATGCACGGTCTCGGCTCGTCTTATCTACGGGCCTGACACCCTCTGTGGGTTGCTCGCCCCGTTCATGGAGACTTGGACGATAGATACCGGACAGACGCGCACGATCCTCCCGAACACCACATTCCTCGGCACCCGCTCAACCGGGCGCGAGGTTCGGTGCTGGGCTCATCCCTGTTCGCTCGCCGCTACTAAGGGAATCCTTGTTAGTTTCTTTTCCTCCGCTTACTGATATGCTTAAGTTCAGCGGGTAGTCTCATCTAAACTGAGGTCAGAATGAATTGTTTGTTTTCAAAAGGAGACAACACTTTATCTAGCTCGGCAGACTTTGGCGTTTTAAAGCCGGGAAAGATTGAATAATTGCCGGTTCAAATTTTTTTTTTTCGAAATAAAGCGAGTCTCTCGTTATTCGCAAAAATTAATTTACGAAAAGTGACAGGGCGTCCTGCGGCTTTTTGTATTGAAACAACGCGTCGTGCGCGAACCAAGCTTGCATAACGAGCGGTTAGAGTGAGTGATAATTCGCGGTGGTCGACACTTCGACACGCCCGGCGCACACACACAACTAAACTCGCGTTGAAGCGGTATATCGCGCACACGCAGCCGACACCTTGTTCGAGAAGATGTGTTTATTTCTAAAATTTTTTTTTGAGTTGGCTCAAAAATTTCCCATCTGTTTTGCCATCGAAAAAGGTTTCTTTTGAATAGAGAGGAAAAAAACAAAACAGGGCGAACCTTCTTTTATTTTTCCCCCTTTTTTGTATTTGAGGCATCGCGGACACTTAAGTCGCGCGGCACCCAGACGTTAGAGATTCGGGAGCTTTTATGCGGTCAGGCCGGGTGAAAAATAAATCTCGCCGCGACCCAACATGCAAAACCAAGACTGAAAAAATCTCTGTTCGTTCATCATTCGACCGACCCTCAGTCAGATGTGGCCCGAGCGAGAAGCTGGGCCGCCATTTACGTTCAAGATTTCGATGCTCCATGTGTTCTGCAGTTCGCATGGATTAGCGCACTTTGCTGCGCTCTTCATCGATCCACGAGCCTAGTGATCCACCGTTCAGGGTCGTATATAAAACGACATATTCGTTTTCTTCTCTCTTTTTCTCCAACCCGCCCAAGCAAATGAATGCGAGGGCGGAGAAAGAAAGCCAGAAAGAAAATGTTCCGATAAACACTCGTACTAGAATTTGGGTTTAGTGTGTTATTGTGATTTTGAATTCTTCCTACTTCATCGAGAGGGCGAAGGGCAAGCTTAAAAAACATTCGGTTTTCAACGGCATAGTGTCGGGCTTTGGAGTGTTAGTCTATACGACGCACACGCACGCAACCACGAGTATCTACGCCCGAAAAGAACGTCCAGAGTAAAGTCTCACACTTTCGTCCCCCACCGAGAATCAAAAAATCCCGAAGACGAAGAGAGAAACAAAAAAAAACAATTTCGATTGGGCGTATCCGCTTTAAACCACCGCGCATCAGAGCGCCTGATACCCGTTCAAAATCTTGATGTTTTTTTTTTTTCCGACTCTCCATCCACCGAGTTTTTATTTTTCAAAGTGTTTGATTTAGGGACTAAGACTTTATAAAATCTCCTTTATTGTTCCTTCGGTACTCGCGGCCCAGGCGGGCTATCGTATTCTTCACTCTACTAACGTCAACACTGTGAGCGCCGCTAAAGGTCGAATGAATCTATAGAGACATTCACCATCGAAGCAGGAAGAATTTGCTCACGGCCATAGACCAAATCGAAAGACTTTGTGTTTTTTTTTGAGCCGAGAGGAAAGAAAAATCAATTTGAAAAGGCGAATCCGCTTTAAACCACCGCGCATCAGAGCGCCTGATACCCGTTCAAAATAAATGATTTTCTTCCGTCAACCCACACATAGTTCATACGATGTCTTACGCCGAAAGACTTTTGATGGGGTTTTTTTGTTTTGCAACTTTTAGTTGTTTCGTGCTCAACCAAAGCCATATGCGCAAAACATTTGTCTTGTTCGTTTATGATCCTTCCGCAGGTTCACCTACGGAAACCTTGTTACGACTTTTACTTCCTCTAAAGGATCAAGTTCGACCATCTTTCAGTCTCGCCGTTGGTAGGCACCGCACGGGCAGAGATTGCTCCCCACTCGACGGCACCCCGACAAGCCCGTCCGAAGGCCTCACTAAATCATTCAATCGGTAGTAGCGACGGGCGGTGTGTACAAAGGGCAGGGACGTAATCGACGCGGGCTAGTGACCCGCGCCTACTAGGGATTCCTGGTTCATGGGGATCATTGCAGTCCCCAATCCCAACCACGAAGGAGGTTCAGCGGTTACCCGGTCCTTTCGGACAGGGAGAGTGAAACACGCTGATTCCTTCAGTGTAGCGCGCGTGCGGCCCAGGACATCTAAGGGCATCACAGACCTGTTATTGCTCACTGTCACGCGGCTGGACGCCGCTTGTCCCTCTAAGAAGACTGCGTGACGGACGCGAGAGCAGAAGGTATCGCCGGGGATGACGACGACCGAATAACAATAGAGCCAGCCCCCGCGAGACATTCCCGACAAAGCCCCGCCATACCTCATCCGCCAGGCAACCAACCCGTGAAGGCCGTACACCCGACGAACAGAGCACAACGAAACCAAGCCGAGAGATTGCCTCACTAAAGGAACCAGTCCCACCGAGACCCGAATCGCCGCCACCTGATCCCGACGCCTCCGTACTCCCTTCGGTTTCAATTGATAAAACCCGTCACCTATTTAGCAGGCTAGAGTCTCGTTCGTTATCGGAATTAACCAGACAAATCGCTCCACCAACTAAGAACGGCCATGCACCACCACCCACCGAATCAAGAAAGAGCTCTCAATCTGTCAATCCTTCCAGTGTCCGGGCCTGGTGAGGTTTCCCGTGTTGAGTCAAATTAAGCCGCAGGCTCCACTCCTGGTGGTGCCCTTCCGTCAATTCCTTTAAGTTTCAGCTTTGCAACCATACTTCCCCCGGAACCCAAAGACTTTGGTTTCCCGGAAGCTGCCCGTCGAGTCATTGGAGTAACTCCGACGGATTGCTGGTTGGCATCGTTTATGGTTAGAACTAGGGCGGTATCTGATCGCCTTCGAACCTCTAACTTTCGTTCTTGATCAAGGAAAACATTCTTGGCAAATGCCTTCGCTGTTGTTCGTCTTGCGGCGGTCCAAGAATTTCACCTCTGTCGCCGCAGTACGAATGCCCCCGTCCGTCTCTATTGACCATTACCTCGGGTCCAAAAGTAAAAGACCAGCAAAATCGGACCGAGGTCCTATTCCATCATTCCATGCTGCGATATTCAGGCGTTGGGATACACCTGCTTTGAGCACTCTAATTTGTTCAAAGTAAACGTTGCCGGCCGCCCGAGACACCCGGTGAAGGGCACCCCGAACGATTGACTGGGTGGAGCGAATCGAGTCAACTACGACCAAAATTTAAAAAAGAACCCGAAAGAACTTTCCAACTCTGGCCGCAGATACAACAACGACGCACCGACCACCACTCCGGCGATGTTGTCCGACCGTGAAGAGAGTCGGGCTTTGACACCCGGGCTCCCAGAGCGTGAAACGCAACACCCTTGATTCAGAGCGGCGCCGCCCGGCCGAAGACAGACATCCGACTACGAGCTTTTTAACCGCAACAACTTTAATATACGCTATTGGAGCTGGAGTTACCGCGGCTGCTGGCACCAGACTTGCCCTCCAATGGTTCCTCGTTAAAGGATTTAAAGTGTACTCATTCCAATCACGGGGCCTCGGAAGAGTCCCGTATCGTTATTTTTCGTCACTACCTCCCCGTGCCGGGAGTGGGTAATTTGCGCGCCTGCTGCCTTCCTTGGATGTGGTAGCCGTTTCTCAGGCTCCCTCTCCGGAATCGAACCCCGATTCCCCGTTACCCGTTGCAACCATGGTAGGCGCGTAACCTACCATCGACAGTTGATAAGGCAGACATTTGAAAGATACGTCGCCGGCGCGAAGGCCGTGCGATCGGCGTGAAGTTATCCAGAGTCACCAAAATTGGTACGGTGCGCGAGCCCGAAAGCCCGGCCCCGACTGGTTTTGATCTAATAAAAGCACCTCTTCTGCGAGCCCGAAAGCCCGCAGTCGAGGCTCGAGTGCATGTATTAGCTCTAGAATTACCACAGTTATCCAAGTAGGATGGAGTGGATCTAAGGAACCATAACTGATTTATTGAGCCATTCGCGGTTTCGCCGTCTAGCGGCTTGTACTTAGACATGCATGGCTTAATCTTTGAGACAAGCATATGCTACTGGCAGGATCAACCAGGTATTTCGTGTATGTTTGTTTGATATGCATCCGGCGAGTTGCGGGTTTTTATTTCGCCCACGCATCACCAAACACACACCAAATCAACACGTTTTTCGTTTTTTTTCTTTTTCTTCGGAAACTAAAATTTTTGATCGCAACGCCTGGCGTGTCACAGCGAGTCCCAGTGAAGAGAAACACCGATCCGATCCGTTTGTTGGATTTTTTTCATTTCAATTTCCAAAGTCAAAGACCATTCAACGGTCTATGAGCCCAAAGTGAATCGGATTCATTCGACCGGTCTTGATATATTCATCAACTTTTTTTCCCGTATTACGGTTTTCGACGGTCATATGTGGCGTGCTGTATGCTCATAAGTCAAGCCTGCTTTACTAAGCTGACAAGCATACATCTTTTAAATTTTTGTGGGCTCAGAGTTTTATTTTTATTTTTCCACCGCCGAGGCACACTCTCGCATCACCCCGCACGACACACACACACACACACACCTCACCGCTCAACGGTCACACGAGGCAGAATTTTCCGCAAAGACTTTCGAAGAGAAAGAGAAAACTCGGAACAACCGCGGTCAGAGGCCAGCATAGAGGCATCGTATAGAAAGTCATGGGCGGAAAAAAACAAATCATTTCAAGTCGAGACAAGCAACCAGACTACCCCTATAAAAGTGCGCAATTCTTTAAGAGTTCACCGAAGAATGACCGAGATCAAGTATGCACGAAACGAACATATTCCAAGGGCAGCTGAATAAGCGATTCTGCGCCGAAGCGCGAGAAAAGCAAGCGGTACACCGATGGGGATCGTTTTTTTTATCGTGTTAGATTCGTTGTTGTCAAGCAAGGATTCTCAAAATGTTTTTTGCATTGCACCCAAGTTTCGTACTGATTACTTGTCGCAGACCGGTGACTGTCAAAAAAAAATTTTTTACGTTTTTTCTTGAGAGGTCACTGCCTACACACAACTCCGGGCGGGCCGTACACTCACAGCCGTTTGAATTCTCCCTTCGTGTGTCATGGCCATAACTGAGCGTACATCTTACCGGGCGCCGAGTTGATCTGGCTTGTTCGATGAACGTTCGGGATACGTACAATCGATATAGCTCCAACCGTAACTCGTTTGTAATTACGCCGGCCATACTCAGCGGGCGCTCAGCTCAGCTCTCGATATCTTCCGTCGAAGGGAAGTTCGTAGTAAAAGAGAGTCAGAGTCGACGCCACATTTTGCGGTCCTCGCATCTCATCCGATTTTTGAATTTTATAGATTTGCCATCACTTCCACCCAATTCTCTCGTATATTTCAATCTCTTGACTTTGTCCGACCGGGCCGTCTTCGCCCCCCTTCAACTCC
>NW_025804833.1:62500-64074 GCF_021234035.1 Daphnia pulicaria | reverse complement strand
CAAGCAAGGATTCTCAAAATGTTTTTTGCATTGCACCCAAGTTTCGTACTGATTACTTGTCGCAGACCGGTGACTGTCAAAAAAAAATTTTTTACGTTTTTTCTTGAGAGGTCACTGCCTACACACAACTCCGGGCGGGCCGTACACTCACAGCCGTTTGAATTCTCCCTTCGTGTGTCATGGCCATAACTGAGCGTACATCTTACCGGGCGCCGAGTTGATCTGGCTTGTTCGATGAACGTTCGGGATACGTACAATCGATATAGCTCCAACCGTAACTCGTTTGTAATTACGCCGGCCATACTCAGCGGGCGCTCAGCTCAGCTCTCGATATCTTCCGTCGAAGGGAAGTTCGTAGTAAAAGAGAGTCAGAGTCGACGCCACATTTTGCGGTCCTCGCATCTCATCCGATTTTTGAATTTTATAGATTTGCCATCACTTCCACCCAATTCTCTCGTATATTTCAATCTCTTGACTTTGTCCGACCGGGCCGTCTTCGCCCCCCTTCAACTCCGTCCATCTCCACTTCTGTGTTCCACACAACGAGCTTCCGTCAAACGGCAAAATGTGAAATATGCGCACGCCGCACGAAATAATTTGAAAGCGTTCTGTTTGGTGGCTTTTTTATTTTTTATCTCTCGGCTCACACACACACACACACATTTCCGCCTGAACGGTAATTTTTTTTTGATACGGTGTCAAAAAGTGAAAAGACGCGCACCATTTTCTTTTCTCTTCCGTATCGTCGCTGACGGTAAACGCTGATGGTTATGATGCCGTAAGTTTGGAAGAAAGAATCTTTCCCGTCTTGTCTTGTTACGGTAAAATAACAAAGAACAAGCGTCCGATTTCTCTCACAGACGGCCACAGACAAACCACACGTGCCGAAGAAACGAAACGTCCGAAACCAAAAAAATGTTTGACGCGCGCACCTCTTCTGAACTTTTCGACCAAGAGTCGTTGGATCGAGTGACGAGCTTCTCAGCTGTCGCACCAATCGGTGAAGCGGGCGTTTGAATTCCCGTCCACATCGCGGTTCGGATATATTTTTACATATACCGACCATCGGAAATTTCGAAAACGGTTTTACCGAAGGAATGATATTTCACACACCGACAGCTCATCGAGTTCGTCTCCGTTCAACGGTTTTTTTTTTTTAAGACTTTTTGATCGCATGGGGCTAAACTGGTTAGAGCAAAGCCGCGATCCAAGCAGTGAAAAAAAAACAAAGACAGTGCAAGCGCGATCGAACGGAATCGAAACTAAAATCATGTGAAGTGGCGGGCGGAAAGGAGCTCAGCTACGGTGGAAATGAAACTACAACTAACGCCGAACCGGACAACTTCCCATTCTGCGTCTTCGTTTCATTTCCCAAAGCTCCCCGTCGATACCAAAGTTTTTGCGTCGAAGCTACTAAAGAAATTTCGCGCTTTCCTTTTCGCCTCTTTCGCCTTCCCTTCGATATCTATCCAACCACCGGCTTCGACTTTATTTCTTTCACCCGTCTATTCGCCCGATAGTCGACGGTCGGCCATTCTTTGGTATCGGCCAGGCGGACTAACAAGAAGTAAGAC
>NW_025804833.1:47500-57500 GCF_021234035.1 Daphnia pulicaria | reverse complement strand
GCTAAATCCATAACCCTCTCGCCCCGCGACGGGATTCCAGGGTCTCGGTCCCTCAAGCAGAAAAGAAAACTCTTCCCGGGGTTCTCGGCAGCTTCTCCGGTTTGTGTCGCGTTACCGCGACCGTGACATTACGAGGGTTAAAGTCGTTTTATCGCGGACGTAGCCGCAGCCTGGTTCCGGAATCAGGACCGGATTCCCTTTCGCCTTAACCTGGGTGGCGTCTCACGTTATACGATACATGGTTTCATATTTTCGAAGGCGCTGCGAAAGAAGCATGCGATGCCATAACGCGATGAACGGTACTAGGAAAATAAAAGAGACGGGAGAAAAACAATCAAATACCGGCTAAGAGAAATCAAAAAAAGGAAAAAGACACTTCTTTTAACCTTCTATCATTCTCACAAGCTTTCTTATTCATGTGTTTTCTTTGACCCCGCAACTTTAGATTTTTTCTCTTCGCGCACACCACAGAAGAATCACCGACACACGACTCAACCACAACCACGCCCGCTACTCATACGATAGATGCAACACATCACGCCCGTCACTAGGTCGGCTTTCGCCTGCGGCTTAGGATCGACTGACTCATGTCCAACCACTGTTCACATGAAACCCTTCTCCGCGTCAGTCCTCCAGGATCCCTCTGGAGTATTTGCTACTACCACCAAGATCTGCACCGACGGCGGCTCCGGGCAGGCTCACGCCCACAACCCTTCTACGCTCACCGTCGCGACCCCCCTACTCGTCGGGGCCTCAGCGCCGTCGCTCTCTTCGAGCTGACACGGACGTTATTCGCTCTGCCGACCGACGGCCCGGTATAGGCACGACGCTATAGCGCCTCCCATTTTAAGGGCTAGTTGCTTCGGCAGGTGAGTTGTTACACACTCCTGAGCGGATTCCGACCTCCATGGCCACCGTCCTGCTGTCTTTAGCAACCAACTCCTTTTCGTGGGATCCGAAATGTGCGTCGTTTAGGCGCCTTAACCGGGCGTTTGGTTCATCCCACAGCGCCAGTTCTGCTTACCAAAAATGGCCCACTGGGCGCTCAGATTCAAATCAATTGCCGCGGCCTCAATCAAGGAAAAAGGCCGGGCTTCTCACCCATTGAAAGTTTGAGAATAGGTTGAGGTCGTTTCGACCCCAAGGCCTCTAATCATTCGCTTTACCGGATGAAACTCCGTTTGTTCTCTTTGCGAGCACCAGCTATCCTGAGGGAAACTTCGGGGGGAACCAGCTACTAGATGGTTCGATTAGTCTTTCGCCCCTATACCCAACTCCGACGATCGATTTGCACGTCAGAATCGCTGCGGACCTCCACCAGGGTTTCCCCTGGCTTCGTCCTGGCCAGGCATAGGTCACCATCTTTCGGGTCCCAACGTGTGCGCTCTGGGTTCGTCCGGCCGACTCGACCAAACCCTTTTAAGGGGGAAAGATCTCGCGAGCATTCGGACGCCCTGGGGTTGCGCCCGCTCTGTTCGAGACGGGATCACCCCTCGCGGATGCACCCTCATCGGGGCCGCTTCACTTTCATTGCGCCTCGCGAGTTTAGTTTGATAATTTCTCGACGACTTGCGCACATGTTAGACTCCTTGGTCCGTGTTTCAAGACGGGTCGGGTGGGACCCGACTTCTACTCTCCGCTCTGGGCCTCCACAGGTTGAGCACCGCAACTTTTTCTCTTTTACAAAAAAAAGCTACGACACCTCCCGGGAGGAGACAGGTCACGACCGGGCAGTACTGTTGGGAAACGCCGCGCTCGTCATCGCGGCACCCGCGAAGGTAACCACGAAACTCGCTAACGGACGCCCCGTGTAACAGACACCCAGTCGGTCGCGGAGTCCTACTAGGCCCCCCACTTGCGGACCTTGGCGTGGCTATTGCGATCGCAGAACGACTTATGCAAGAGAGCCGCCAATTCAGGCAGTCTCCATGCAGCGTTAAGGGCATACAACCAAGTGCCGGGAGCGGGGACTTGTTCGACCTTCGAGGGCCCACCCGTTTAACCCCCTGAACGGTTTCACGCACTCTTGAACTCTCTCTTCAAAGTTCTTTTCAACTTTCCCTCGCGGTACTTGTTCGCTATCGGTCTCGTGGCGATATTTAGCCTTAGAAGGAGTTTACCTCCCGCTTAGGGCTGCACGCTCAAGCAACCCGACTCTTGGGAAGGGATCCGATGCACGGTCTCGGCTCGTCTTATCTACGGGCCTGACACCCTCTGTGGGTTGCTCGCCCCGTTCATGGAGACTTGGACGATAGATACCGGACAGACGCGCACGATCCTCCCGAACACCACATTCCTCGGCACCCGCTCAACCGGGCGCGAGGTTCGGTGCTGGGCTCATCCCTGTTCGCTCGCCGCTACTAAGGGAATCCTTGTTAGTTTCTTTTCCTCCGCTTACTGATATGCTTAAGTTCAGCGGGTAGTCTCATCTAAACTGAGGTCAGAATGAATTGTTTGTTTTCAAAAGGAGACAACACTTTATCTAGCTCGGCAGACTTTGGCGTTTTAAAGCCGGGAAAGATTGAATAATTGCCGGTTCAAATTTTTTTTTTTCGAAATAAAGCGAGTCTCTCGTTATTCGCAAAAATTAATTTACGAAAAGTGACAGGGCGTCCTGCGGCTTTTTGTATTGAAACAACGCGTCGTGCGCGAACCAAGCTTGCATAACGAGCGGTTAGAGTGAGTGATAATTCGCGGTGGTCGACACTTCGACACGCCCGGCGCACACACACAACTAAACTCGCGTTGAAGCGGTATATCGCGCACACGCAGCCGACACCTTGTTCGAGAAGATGTGTTTATTTCTAAAATTTTTTTTTGAGTTGGCTCAAAAATTTCCCATCTGTTTTGCCATCGAAAAAGGTTTCTTTTGAATAGAGAGGAAAAAAACAAAACAGGGCGAACCTTCTTTTATTTTTCCCCCTTTTTTGTATTTGAGGCATCGCGGACACTTAAGTCGCGCGGCACCCAGACGTTAGAGATTCGGGAGCTTTTATGCGGTCAGGCCGGGTGAAAAATAAATCTCGCCGCGACCCAACATGCAAAACCAAGACTGAAAAAATCTCTGTTCGTTCATCATTCGACCGACCCTCAGTCAGATGTGGCCCGAGCGAGAAGCTGGGCCGCCATTTACGTTCAAGATTTCGATGCTCCATGTGTTCTGCAGTTCGCATGGATTAGCGCACTTTGCTGCGCTCTTCATCGATCCACGAGCCTAGTGATCCACCGTTCAGGGTCGTATATAAAACGACATATTCGTTTTCTTCTCTCTTTTTCTCCAACCCGCCCAAGCAAATGAATGCGAGGGCGGAGAAAGAAAGCCAGAAAGAAAATGTTCCGATAAACACTCGTACTAGAATTTGGGTTTAGTGTGTTATTGTGATTTTGAATTCTTCCTACTTCATCGAGAGGGCGAAGGGCAAGCTTAAAAAACATTCGGTTTTCAACGGCATAGTGTCGGGCTTTGGAGTGTTAGTCTATACGACGCACACGCACGCAACCACGAGTATCTACGCCCGAAAAGAACGTCCAGAGTAAAGTCTCACACTTTCGTCCCCCACCGAGAATCAAAAAATCCCGAAGACGAAGAGAGAAACAAAAAAAAACAATTTCGATTGGGCGTATCCGCTTTAAACCACCGCGCATCAGAGCGCCTGATACCCGTTCAAAATCTTGATGTTTTTTTTTTTTCCGACTCTCCATCCACCGAGTTTTTATTTTTCAAAGTGTTTGATTTAGGGACTAAGACTTTATAAAATCTCCTTTATTGTTCCTTCGGTACTCGCGGCCCAGGCGGGCTATCGTATTCTTCACTCTACTAACGTCAACACTGTGAGCGCCGCTAAAGGTCGAATGAATCTATAGAGACATTCACCATCGAAGCAGGAAGAATTTGCTCACGGCCATAGACCAAATCGAAAGACTTTGTGTTTTTTTTTGAGCCGAGAGGAAAGAAAAATCAATTTGAAAAGGCGAATCCGCTTTAAACCACCGCGCATCAGAGCGCCTGATACCCGTTCAAAATAAATGATTTTCTTCCGTCAACCCACACATAGTTCATACGATGTCTTACGCCGAAAGACTTTTGATGGGGTTTTTTTGTTTTGCAACTTTTAGTTGTTTCGTGCTCAACCAAAGCCATATGCGCAAAACATTTGTCTTGTTCGTTTATGATCCTTCCGCAGGTTCACCTACGGAAACCTTGTTACGACTTTTACTTCCTCTAAAGGATCAAGTTCGACCATCTTTCAGTCTCGCCGTTGGTAGGCACCGCACGGGCAGAGATTGCTCCCCACTCGACGGCACCCCGACAAGCCCGTCCGAAGGCCTCACTAAATCATTCAATCGGTAGTAGCGACGGGCGGTGTGTACAAAGGGCAGGGACGTAATCGACGCGGGCTAGTGACCCGCGCCTACTAGGGATTCCTGGTTCATGGGGATCATTGCAGTCCCCAATCCCAACCACGAAGGAGGTTCAGCGGTTACCCGGTCCTTTCGGACAGGGAGAGTGAAACACGCTGATTCCTTCAGTGTAGCGCGCGTGCGGCCCAGGACATCTAAGGGCATCACAGACCTGTTATTGCTCACTGTCACGCGGCTGGACGCCGCTTGTCCCTCTAAGAAGACTGCGTGACGGACGCGAGAGCAGAAGGTATCGCCGGGGATGACGACGACCGAATAACAATAGAGCCAGCCCCCGCGAGACATTCCCGACAAAGCCCCGCCATACCTCATCCGCCAGGCAACCAACCCGTGAAGGCCGTACACCCGACGAACAGAGCACAACGAAACCAAGCCGAGAGATTGCCTCACTAAAGGAACCAGTCCCACCGAGACCCGAATCGCCGCCACCTGATCCCGACGCCTCCGTACTCCCTTCGGTTTCAATTGATAAAACCCGTCACCTATTTAGCAGGCTAGAGTCTCGTTCGTTATCGGAATTAACCAGACAAATCGCTCCACCAACTAAGAACGGCCATGCACCACCACCCACCGAATCAAGAAAGAGCTCTCAATCTGTCAATCCTTCCAGTGTCCGGGCCTGGTGAGGTTTCCCGTGTTGAGTCAAATTAAGCCGCAGGCTCCACTCCTGGTGGTGCCCTTCCGTCAATTCCTTTAAGTTTCAGCTTTGCAACCATACTTCCCCCGGAACCCAAAGACTTTGGTTTCCCGGAAGCTGCCCGTCGAGTCATTGGAGTAACTCCGACGGATTGCTGGTTGGCATCGTTTATGGTTAGAACTAGGGCGGTATCTGATCGCCTTCGAACCTCTAACTTTCGTTCTTGATCAAGGAAAACATTCTTGGCAAATGCCTTCGCTGTTGTTCGTCTTGCGGCGGTCCAAGAATTTCACCTCTGTCGCCGCAGTACGAATGCCCCCGTCCGTCTCTATTGACCATTACCTCGGGTCCAAAAGTAAAAGACCAGCAAAATCGGACCGAGGTCCTATTCCATCATTCCATGCTGCGATATTCAGGCGTTGGGATACACCTGCTTTGAGCACTCTAATTTGTTCAAAGTAAACGTTGCCGGCCGCCCGAGACACCCGGTGAAGGGCACCCCGAACGATTGACTGGGTGGAGCGAATCGAGTCAACTACGACCAAAATTTAAAAAAGAACCCGAAAGAACTTTCCAACTCTGGCCGCAGATACAACAACGACGCACCGACCACCACTCCGGCGATGTTGTCCGACCGTGAAGAGAGTCGGGCTTTGACACCCGGGCTCCCAGAGCGTGAAACGCAACACCCTTGATTCAGAGCGGCGCCGCCCGGCCGAAGACAGACATCCGACTACGAGCTTTTTAACCGCAACAACTTTAATATACGCTATTGGAGCTGGAGTTACCGCGGCTGCTGGCACCAGACTTGCCCTCCAATGGTTCCTCGTTAAAGGATTTAAAGTGTACTCATTCCAATCACGGGGCCTCGGAAGAGTCCCGTATCGTTATTTTTCGTCACTACCTCCCCGTGCCGGGAGTGGGTAATTTGCGCGCCTGCTGCCTTCCTTGGATGTGGTAGCCGTTTCTCAGGCTCCCTCTCCGGAATCGAACCCCGATTCCCCGTTACCCGTTGCAACCATGGTAGGCGCGTAACCTACCATCGACAGTTGATAAGGCAGACATTTGAAAGATACGTCGCCGGCGCGAAGGCCGTGCGATCGGCGTGAAGTTATCCAGAGTCACCAAAATTGGTACGGTGCGCGAGCCCGAAAGCCCGGCCCCGACTGGTTTTGATCTAATAAAAGCACCTCTTCTGCGAGCCCGAAAGCCCGCAGTCGAGGCTCGAGTGCATGTATTAGCTCTAGAATTACCACAGTTATCCAAGTAGGATGGAGTGGATCTAAGGAACCATAACTGATTTATTGAGCCATTCGCGGTTTCGCCGTCTAGCGGCTTGTACTTAGACATGCATGGCTTAATCTTTGAGACAAGCATATGCTACTGGCAGGATCAACCAGGTATTTCGTGTATGTTTGTTTGATATGCATCCGGCGAGTTGCGGGTTTTTATTTCGCCCACGCATCACCAAACACACACCAAATCAACACGTTTTTCGTTTTTTTTCTTTTTCTTCGGAAACTAAAATTTTTGATCGCAACGCCTGGCGTGTCACAGCGAGTCCCAGTGAAGAGAAACACCGATCCGATCCGTTTGTTGGATTTTTTTCATTTCAATTTCCAAAGTCAAAGACCATTCAACGGTCTATGAGCCCAAAGTGAATCGGATTCATTCGACCGGTCTTGATATATTCATCAACTTTTTTTCCCGTATTACGGTTTTCGACGGTCATATGTGGCGTGCTGTATGCTCATAAGTCAAGCCTGCTTTACTAAGCTGACAAGCATACATCTTTTAAATTTTTGTGGGCTCAGAGTTTTATTTTTATTTTTCCACCGCCGAGGCACACTCTCGCATCACCCCGCACGACACACACACACACACACACCTCACCGCTCAACGGTCACACGAGGCAGAATTTTCCGCAAAGACTTTCGAAGAGAAAGAGAAAACTCGGAACAACCGCGGTCAGAGGCCAGCATAGAGGCATCGTATAGAAAGTCATGGGCGGAAAAAAACAAATCATTTCAAGTCGAGACAAGCAACCAGACTACCCCTATAAAAGTGCGCAATTCTTTAAGAGTTCACCGAAGAATGACCGAGATCAAGTATGCACGAAACGAACATATTCCAAGGGCAGCTGAATAAGCGATTCTGCGCCGAAGCGCGAGAAAAGCAAGCGGTACACCGATGGGGATCGTTTTTTTTATCGTGTTAGATTCGTTGTTGTCAAGCAAGGATTCTCAAAATGTTTTTTGCATTGCACCCAAGTTTCGTACTGATTACTTGTCGCAGACCGGTGACTGTCAAAAAAAAATTTTTTACGTTTTTTCTTGAGAGGTCACTGCCTACACACAACTCCGGGCGGGCCGTACACTCACAGCCGTTTGAATTCTCCCTTCGTGTGTCATGGCCATAACTGAGCGTACATCTTACCGGGCGCCGAGTTGATCTGGCTTGTTCGATGAACGTTCGGGATACGTACAATCGATATAGCTCCAACCGTAACTCGTTTGTAATTACGCCGGCCATACTCAGCGGGCGCTCAGCTCAGCTCTCGATATCTTCCGTCGAAGGGAAGTTCGTAGTAAAAGAGAGTCAGAGTCGACGCCACATTTTGCGGTCCTCGCATCTCATCCGATTTTTGAATTTTATAGATTTGCCATCACTTCCACCCAATTCTCTCGTATATTTCAATCTCTTGACTTTGTCCGACCGGGCCGTCTTCGCCCCCCTTCAACTCCGTCCATCTCCACTTCTGTGTTCCACACAACGAGCTTCCGTCAAACGGCAAAATGTGAAATATGCGCACGCCGCACGAAATAATTTGAAAGCGTTCTGTTTGGTGGCTTTTTTATTTTTTATCTCTCGGCTCACACACACACACACACATTTCCGCCTGAACGGTAATTTTTTTTTGATACGGTGTCAAAAAGTGAAAAGACGCGCACCATTTTCTTTTCTCTTCCGTATCGTCGCTGACGGTAAACGCTGATGGTTATGATGCCGTAAGTTTGGAAGAAAGAATCTTTCCCGTCTTGTCTTGTTACGGTAAAATAACAAAGAACAAGCGTCCGATTTCTCTCACAGACGGCCACAGACAAACCACACGTGCCGAAGAAACGAAACGTCCGAAACCAAAAAAATGTTTGACGCGCGCACCTCTTCTGAACTTTTCGACCAAGAGTCGTTGGATCGAGTGACGAGCTTCTCAGCTGTCGCACCAATCGGTGAAGCGGGCGTTTGAATTCCCGTCCACATCGCGGTTCGGATATATTTTTACATATACCGACCATCGGAAATTTCGAAAACGGTTTTACCGAAGGAATGATATTTCACACACCGACAGCTCATCGAGTTCGTCTCCGTTCAACGGTTTTTTTTTTTTAAGACTTTTTGATCGCATGGGGCTAAACTGGTTAGAGCAAAGCCGCGATCCAAGCAGTGAAAAAAAAACAAAGACAGTGCAAGCGCGATCGAACGGAATCGAAACTAAAATCATGTGAAGTGGCGGGCGGAAAGGAGCTCAGCTACGGTGGAAATGAAACTACAACTAACGCCGAACCGGACAACTTCCCATTCTGCGTCTTCGTTTCATTTCCCAAAGCTCCCCGTCGATACCAAAGTTTTTGCGTCGAAGCTACTAAAGAAATTTCGCGCTTTCCTTTTCGCCTCTTTCGCCTTCCCTTCGATATCTATCCAACCACCGGCTTCGACTTTATTTCTTTCACCCGTCTATTCGCCCGATAGTCGACGGTCGGCCATTCTTTGGTATCGGCCAGGCGGACTAACAAGAAGTAAGACTCGTTTGAAAAATTTGGACCGGGCTTTACAATCGCTGCTTGTCGTAATGTCGCAAATTTGAAAAAAATTTTCAATTCGAGAAACCAAACTATTCGACACTTCGAAAATTTTTGGGACTCTGAAAATTTTTCCGAGTTTAGGAATCGAGACCTCTTCTATACTAAGGAAAACCACTAATGTTCCGCCGCATAATGTCTCCGTTTTCCGGCTCATTTTTAGCGATTGGACGGGGACATTGCCCCATCCAACCGCCAGCCGACTTTCAGGAACCGTCGTTTTCAAAGTTGGGACTTAGAAAATTTTCGACGAGTGGGAATTTTTTACGGTCGCAAGTCATCACGACACGCCCGACCAACCCATTTGAGAGCCGCCACGCCTCGACGGTGTGACGGCTTTTTTTCGAATCGACGGGTCTCGCTCACTCCTCTCTCGCGCCGACCAGAGGCCGGGCGAGAGAGTCGTTGCCAAACACCGTCGTCGGAAATGGGAGAATTTGAGTGGGAATTTTTTACGGTCGCGAGTCATCACGACACGCCCGACCAACCCACTTGAGAGCCGCCACGCCTCGACGGTGTGACGGCTTCTCTTTTCGAATCGACGGGTCTCGCTCACTCCTCTCTCGCGCCGACCAGTGGCCGGGCGAGAGAGTCGTTGCCAAACACCGTCGTCGGAAATCGAGAAATTTTCATTTCCATTTCCATTTTTTTTCATCGGCCTTTATACGTCCAAGTCCCGCCAACCACGTCACTACCACGTCGTCGGGACTTAGAAAAATTTTTCAATTTTTCGGACTTAGAAAATTTTTCAACTTTCTTTTTTTCGACAACCTCTTCCCTATATAGGAAAGTAGTGGATGTTCCGGGCAGTAACTGTACGAAAAAGTCGATTTCCGAATTTTTGCCGGACTTTCACCTGAGCTCAGGCCGGGCCGCCCGCTCAACTGCCGCCCGGTCACCACCAAAAACCGGTCTTGGAAATTTTCGGACTTAGAAAATTTTTCAACTTTTTTCTTTCTCGACAACCTCTTCCCTATATAGGAAAGTAGTGGATGTTCCGGGCAGTAACTGTACGAAAAAGTTGATTTCCGAAATTTTGCCGGGCTTTCACCAGAGCTCAGGCGGGGCTTACCATCACACC
>NW_025804833.1:35000-42500 GCF_021234035.1 Daphnia pulicaria | reverse complement strand
CAAGGCCTCTAATCATTCGCTTTACCGGATGAAACTCCGTTTGTTCTCTTTGCGAGCACCAGCTATCCTGAGGGAAACTTCGGGGGGAACCAGCTACTAGATGGTTCGATTAGTCTTTCGCCCCTATACCCAACTCCGACGATCGATTTGCACGTCAGAATCGCTGCGGACCTCCACCAGGGTTTCCCCTGGCTTCGTCCTGGCCAGGCATAGGTCACCATCTTTCGGGTCCCAACGTGTGCGCTCTGGGTTCGTCCGGCCGACTCGACCAAACCCTTTTAAGGGGGAAAGATCTCGCGAGCATTCGGACGCCCTGGGGTTGCGCCCGCTCTGTTCGAGACGGGATCACCCCTCGCGGATGCACCCTCATCGGGGCCGCTTCACTTTCATTGCGCCTCGCGAGTTTAGTTTGATAATTTCTCGACGACTTGCGCACATGTTAGACTCCTTGGTCCGTGTTTCAAGACGGGTCGGGTGGGACCCGACTTCTACTCTCCGCTCTGGGCCTCCACAGGTTGAGCACCGCAACTTTTTCTCTTTTACAAAAAAAAGCTACGACACCTCCCGGGAGGAGACAGGTCACGACCGGGCAGTACTGTTGGGAAACGCCGCGCTCGTCATCGCGGCACCCGCGAAGGTAACCACGAAACTCGCTAACGGACGCCCCGTGTAACAGACACCCAGTCGGTCGCGGAGTCCTACTAGGCCCCCCACTTGCGGACCTTGGCGTGGCTATTGCGATCGCAGAACGACTTATGCAAGAGAGCCGCCAATTCAGGCAGTCTCCATGCAGCGTTAAGGGCATACAACCAAGTGCCGGGAGCGGGGACTTGTTCGACCTTCGAGGGCCCACCCGTTTAACCCCCTGAACGGTTTCACGCACTCTTGAACTCTCTCTTCAAAGTTCTTTTCAACTTTCCCTCGCGGTACTTGTTCGCTATCGGTCTCGTGGCGATATTTAGCCTTAGAAGGAGTTTACCTCCCGCTTAGGGCTGCACGCTCAAGCAACCCGACTCTTGGGAAGGGATCCGATGCACGGTCTCGGCTCGTCTTATCTACGGGCCTGACACCCTCTGTGGGTTGCTCGCCCCGTTCATGGAGACTTGGACGATAGATACCGGACAGACGCGCACGATCCTCCCGAACACCACATTCCTCGGCACCCGCTCAACCGGGCGCGAGGTTCGGTGCTGGGCTCATCCCTGTTCGCTCGCCGCTACTAAGGGAATCCTTGTTAGTTTCTTTTCCTCCGCTTACTGATATGCTTAAGTTCAGCGGGTAGTCTCATCTAAACTGAGGTCAGAATGAATTGTTTGTTTTCAAAAGGAGACAACACTTTATCTAGCTCGGCAGACTTTGGCGTTTTAAAGCCGGGAAAGATTGAATAATTGCCGGTTCAAATTTTTTTTTTTCGAAATAAAGCGAGTCTCTCGTTATTCGCAAAAATTAATTTACGAAAAGTGACAGGGCGTCCTGCGGCTTTTTGTATTGAAACAACGCGTCGTGCGCGAACCAAGCTTGCATAACGAGCGGTTAGAGTGAGTGATAATTCGCGGTGGTCGACACTTCGACACGCCCGGCGCACACACACAACTAAACTCGCGTTGAAGCGGTATATCGCGCACACGCAGCCGACACCTTGTTCGAGAAGATGTGTTTATTTCTAAAATTTTTTTTTGAGTTGGCTCAAAAATTTCCCATCTGTTTTGCCATCGAAAAAGGTTTCTTTTGAATAGAGAGGAAAAAAACAAAACAGGGCGAACCTTCTTTTATTTTTCCCCCTTTTTTGTATTTGAGGCATCGCGGACACTTAAGTCGCGCGGCACCCAGACGTTAGAGATTCGGGAGCTTTTATGCGGTCAGGCCGGGTGAAAAATAAATCTCGCCGCGACCCAACATGCAAAACCAAGACTGAAAAAATCTCTGTTCGTTCATCATTCGACCGACCCTCAGTCAGATGTGGCCCGAGCGAGAAGCTGGGCCGCCATTTACGTTCAAGATTTCGATGCTCCATGTGTTCTGCAGTTCGCATGGATTAGCGCACTTTGCTGCGCTCTTCATCGATCCACGAGCCTAGTGATCCACCGTTCAGGGTCGTATATAAAACGACATATTCGTTTTCTTCTCTCTTTTTCTCCAACCCGCCCAAGCAAATGAATGCGAGGGCGGAGAAAGAAAGCCAGAAAGAAAATGTTCCGATAAACACTCGTACTAGAATTTGGGTTTAGTGTGTTATTGTGATTTTGAATTCTTCCTACTTCATCGAGAGGGCGAAGGGCAAGCTTAAAAAACATTCGGTTTTCAACGGCATAGTGTCGGGCTTTGGAGTGTTAGTCTATACGACGCACACGCACGCAACCACGAGTATCTACGCCCGAAAAGAACGTCCAGAGTAAAGTCTCACACTTTCGTCCCCCACCGAGAATCAAAAAATCCCGAAGACGAAGAGAGAAACAAAAAAAAACAATTTCGATTGGGCGTATCCGCTTTAAACCACCGCGCATCAGAGCGCCTGATACCCGTTCAAAATCTTGATGTTTTTTTTTTTTCCGACTCTCCATCCACCGAGTTTTTATTTTTCAAAGTGTTTGATTTAGGGACTAAGACTTTATAAAATCTCCTTTATTGTTCCTTCGGTACTCGCGGCCCAGGCGGGCTATCGTATTCTTCACTCTACTAACGTCAACACTGTGAGCGCCGCTAAAGGTCGAATGAATCTATAGAGACATTCACCATCGAAGCAGGAAGAATTTGCTCACGGCCATAGACCAAATCGAAAGACTTTGTGTTTTTTTTTGAGCCGAGAGGAAAGAAAAATCAATTTGAAAAGGCGAATCCGCTTTAAACCACCGCGCATCAGAGCGCCTGATACCCGTTCAAAATAAATGATTTTCTTCCGTCAACCCACACATAGTTCATACGATGTCTTACGCCGAAAGACTTTTGATGGGGTTTTTTTGTTTTGCAACTTTTAGTTGTTTCGTGCTCAACCAAAGCCATATGCGCAAAACATTTGTCTTGTTCGTTTATGATCCTTCCGCAGGTTCACCTACGGAAACCTTGTTACGACTTTTACTTCCTCTAAAGGATCAAGTTCGACCATCTTTCAGTCTCGCCGTTGGTAGGCACCGCACGGGCAGAGATTGCTCCCCACTCGACGGCACCCCGACAAGCCCGTCCGAAGGCCTCACTAAATCATTCAATCGGTAGTAGCGACGGGCGGTGTGTACAAAGGGCAGGGACGTAATCGACGCGGGCTAGTGACCCGCGCCTACTAGGGATTCCTGGTTCATGGGGATCATTGCAGTCCCCAATCCCAACCACGAAGGAGGTTCAGCGGTTACCCGGTCCTTTCGGACAGGGAGAGTGAAACACGCTGATTCCTTCAGTGTAGCGCGCGTGCGGCCCAGGACATCTAAGGGCATCACAGACCTGTTATTGCTCACTGTCACGCGGCTGGACGCCGCTTGTCCCTCTAAGAAGACTGCGTGACGGACGCGAGAGCAGAAGGTATCGCCGGGGATGACGACGACCGAATAACAATAGAGCCAGCCCCCGCGAGACATTCCCGACAAAGCCCCGCCATACCTCATCCGCCAGGCAACCAACCCGTGAAGGCCGTACACCCGACGAACAGAGCACAACGAAACCAAGCCGAGAGATTGCCTCACTAAAGGAACCAGTCCCACCGAGACCCGAATCGCCGCCACCTGATCCCGACGCCTCCGTACTCCCTTCGGTTTCAATTGATAAAACCCGTCACCTATTTAGCAGGCTAGAGTCTCGTTCGTTATCGGAATTAACCAGACAAATCGCTCCACCAACTAAGAACGGCCATGCACCACCACCCACCGAATCAAGAAAGAGCTCTCAATCTGTCAATCCTTCCAGTGTCCGGGCCTGGTGAGGTTTCCCGTGTTGAGTCAAATTAAGCCGCAGGCTCCACTCCTGGTGGTGCCCTTCCGTCAATTCCTTTAAGTTTCAGCTTTGCAACCATACTTCCCCCGGAACCCAAAGACTTTGGTTTCCCGGAAGCTGCCCGTCGAGTCATTGGAGTAACTCCGACGGATTGCTGGTTGGCATCGTTTATGGTTAGAACTAGGGCGGTATCTGATCGCCTTCGAACCTCTAACTTTCGTTCTTGATCAAGGAAAACATTCTTGGCAAATGCCTTCGCTGTTGTTCGTCTTGCGGCGGTCCAAGAATTTCACCTCTGTCGCCGCAGTACGAATGCCCCCGTCCGTCTCTATTGACCATTACCTCGGGTCCAAAAGTAAAAGACCAGCAAAATCGGACCGAGGTCCTATTCCATCATTCCATGCTGCGATATTCAGGCGTTGGGATACACCTGCTTTGAGCACTCTAATTTGTTCAAAGTAAACGTTGCCGGCCGCCCGAGACACCCGGTGAAGGGCACCCCGAACGATTGACTGGGTGGAGCGAATCGAGTCAACTACGACCAAAATTTAAAAAAGAACCCGAAAGAACTTTCCAACTCTGGCCGCAGATACAACAACGACGCACCGACCACCACTCCGGCGATGTTGTCCGACCGTGAAGAGAGTCGGGCTTTGACACCCGGGCTCCCAGAGCGTGAAACGCAACACCCTTGATTCAGAGCGGCGCCGCCCGGCCGAAGACAGACATCCGACTACGAGCTTTTTAACCGCAACAACTTTAATATACGCTATTGGAGCTGGAGTTACCGCGGCTGCTGGCACCAGACTTGCCCTCCAATGGTTCCTCGTTAAAGGATTTAAAGTGTACTCATTCCAATCACGGGGCCTCGGAAGAGTCCCGTATCGTTATTTTTCGTCACTACCTCCCCGTGCCGGGAGTGGGTAATTTGCGCGCCTGCTGCCTTCCTTGGATGTGGTAGCCGTTTCTCAGGCTCCCTCTCCGGAATCGAACCCCGATTCCCCGTTACCCGTTGCAACCATGGTAGGCGCGTAACCTACCATCGACAGTTGATAAGGCAGACATTTGAAAGATACGTCGCCGGCGCGAAGGCCGTGCGATCGGCGTGAAGTTATCCAGAGTCACCAAAATTGGTACGGTGCGCGAGCCCGAAAGCCCGGCCCCGACTGGTTTTGATCTAATAAAAGCACCTCTTCTGCGAGCCCGAAAGCCCGCAGTCGAGGCTCGAGTGCATGTATTAGCTCTAGAATTACCACAGTTATCCAAGTAGGATGGAGTGGATCTAAGGAACCATAACTGATTTATTGAGCCATTCGCGGTTTCGCCGTCTAGCGGCTTGTACTTAGACATGCATGGCTTAATCTTTGAGACAAGCATATGCTACTGGCAGGATCAACCAGGTATTTCGTGTATGTTTGTTTGATATGCATCCGGCGAGTTGCGGGTTTTTATTTCGCCCACGCATCACCAAACACACACCAAATCAACACGTTTTTCGTTTTTTTTCTTTTTCTTCGGAAACTAAAATTTTTGATCGCAACGCCTGGCGTGTCACAGCGAGTCCCAGTGAAGAGAAACACCGATCCGATCCGTTTGTTGGATTTTTTTCATTTCAATTTCCAAAGTCAAAGACCATTCAACGGTCTATGAGCCCAAAGTGAATCGGATTCATTCGACCGGTCTTGATATATTCATCAACTTTTTTTCCCGTATTACGGTTTTCGACGGTCATATGTGGCGTGCTGTATGCTCATAAGTCAAGCCTGCTTTACTAAGCTGACAAGCATACATCTTTTAAATTTTTGTGGGCTCAGAGTTTTATTTTTATTTTTCCACCGCCGAGGCACACTCTCGCATCACCCCGCACGACACACACACACACACACACCTCACCGCTCAACGGTCACACGAGGCAGAATTTTCCGCAAAGACTTTCGAAGAGAAAGAGAAAACTCGGAACAACCGCGGTCAGAGGCCAGCATAGAGGCATCGTATAGAAAGTCATGGGCGGAAAAAAACAAATCATTTCAAGTCGAGACAAGCAACCAGACTACCCCTATAAAAGTGCGCAATTCTTTAAGAGTTCACCGAAGAATGACCGAGATCAAGTATGCACGAAACGAACATATTCCAAGGGCAGCTGAATAAGCGATTCTGCGCCGAAGCGCGAGAAAAGCAAGCGGTACACCGATGGGGATCGTTTTTTTTATCGTGTTAGATTCGTTGTTGTCAAGCAAGGATTCTCAAAATGTTTTTTGCATTGCACCCAAGTTTCGTACTGATTACTTGTCGCAGACCGGTGACTGTCAAAAAAAAATTTTTTACGTTTTTTCTTGAGAGGTCACTGCCTACACACAACTCCGGGCGGGCCGTACACTCACAGCCGTTTGAATTCTCCCTTCGTGTGTCATGGCCATAACTGAGCGTACATCTTACCGGGCGCCGAGTTGATCTGGCTTGTTCGATGAACGTTCGGGATACGTACAATCGATATAGCTCCAACCGTAACTCGTTTGTAATTACGCCGGCCATACTCAGCGGGCGCTCAGCTCAGCTCTCGATATCTTCCGTCGAAGGGAAGTTCGTAGTAAAAGAGAGTCAGAGTCGACGCCACATTTTGCGGTCCTCGCATCTCATCCGATTTTTGAATTTTATAGATTTGCCATCACTTCCACCCAATTCTCTCGTATATTTCAATCTCTTGACTTTGTCCGACCGGGCCGTCTTCGCCCCCCTTCAACTCCGTCCATCTCCACTTCTGTGTTCCACACAACGAGCTTCCGTCAAACGGCAAAATGTGAAATATGCGCACGCCGCACGAAATAATTTGAAAGCGTTCTGTTTGGTGGCTTTTTTATTTTTTATCTCTCGGCTCACACACACACACACACATTTCCGCCTGAACGGTAATTTTTTTTTGATACGGTGTCAAAAAGTGAAAAGACGCGCACCATTTTCTTTTCTCTTCCGTATCGTCGCTGACGGTAAACGCTGATGGTTATGATGCCGTAAGTTTGGAAGAAAGAATCTTTCCCGTCTTGTCTTGTTACGGTAAAATAACAAAGAACAAGCGTCCGATTTCTCTCACAGACGGCCACAGACAAACCACACGTGCCGAAGAAACGAAACGTCCGAAACCAAAAAAATGTTTGACGCGCGCACCTCTTCTGAACTTTTCGACCAAGAGTCGTTGGATCGAGTGACGAGCTTCTCAGCTGTCGCACCAATCGGTGAAGCGGGCGTTTGAATTCCCGTCCACATCGCGGTTCGGATATATTTTTACATATACCGACCATCGGAAATTTCGAAAACGGTTTTACCGAAGGAATGATATTTCACACACCGACAGCTCATCGAGTTCGTCTCCGTTCAACGGTTTTTTTTTTTTAAGACTTTTTGATCGCATGGGGCTAAACTGGTTAGAGCAAAGCCGCGATCCAAGCAGTGAAAAAAAAACAAAGACAGTGCAAGCGCGATCGAACGGAATCGAAACTAAAATCATGTGAAGTGGCGGGCGGAAAGGAGCTCAGCTACGGTGGAAATGAAACTACAACTAACGCCGAACCGGACAACTTCCCATTC
>NW_025804833.1:20000-30000 GCF_021234035.1 Daphnia pulicaria | reverse complement strand
GTGTCGCGTTACCGCGACCGTGACATTACGAGGGTTAAAGTCGTTTTATCGCGGACGTAGCCGCAGCCTGGTTCCGGAATCAGGACCGGATTCCCTTTCGCCTTAACCTGGGTGGCGTCTCACGTTATACGATACATGGTTTCATATTTTCGAAGGCGCTGCGAAAGAAGCATGCGATGCCATAACGCGATGAACGGTACTAGGAAAATAAAAGAGACGGGAGAAAAACAATCAAATACCGGCTAAGAGAAATCAAAAAAAGGAAAAAGACACTTCTTTTAACCTTCTATCATTCTCACAAGCTTTCTTATTCATGTGTTTTCTTTGACCCCGCAACTTTAGATTTTTTCTCTTCGCGCACACCACAGAAGAATCACCGACACACGACTCAACCACAACCACGCCCGCTACTCATACGATAGATGCAACACATCACGCCCGTCACTAGGTCGGCTTTCGCCTGCGGCTTAGGATCGACTGACTCATGTCCAACCACTGTTCACATGAAACCCTTCTCCGCGTCAGTCCTCCAGGATCCCTCTGGAGTATTTGCTACTACCACCAAGATCTGCACCGACGGCGGCTCCGGGCAGGCTCACGCCCACAACCCTTCTACGCTCACCGTCGCGACCCCCCTACTCGTCGGGGCCTCAGCGCCGTCGCTCTCTTCGAGCTGACACGGACGTTATTCGCTCTGCCGACCGACGGCCCGGTATAGGCACGACGCTATAGCGCCTCCCATTTTAAGGGCTAGTTGCTTCGGCAGGTGAGTTGTTACACACTCCTGAGCGGATTCCGACCTCCATGGCCACCGTCCTGCTGTCTTTAGCAACCAACTCCTTTTCGTGGGATCCGAAATGTGCGTCGTTTAGGCGCCTTAACCGGGCGTTTGGTTCATCCCACAGCGCCAGTTCTGCTTACCAAAAATGGCCCACTGGGCGCTCAGATTCAAATCAATTGCCGCGGCCTCAATCAAGGAAAAAGGCCGGGCTTCTCACCCATTGAAAGTTTGAGAATAGGTTGAGGTCGTTTCGACCCCAAGGCCTCTAATCATTCGCTTTACCGGATGAAACTCCGTTTGTTCTCTTTGCGAGCACCAGCTATCCTGAGGGAAACTTCGGGGGGAACCAGCTACTAGATGGTTCGATTAGTCTTTCGCCCCTATACCCAACTCCGACGATCGATTTGCACGTCAGAATCGCTGCGGACCTCCACCAGGGTTTCCCCTGGCTTCGTCCTGGCCAGGCATAGGTCACCATCTTTCGGGTCCCAACGTGTGCGCTCTGGGTTCGTCCGGCCGACTCGACCAAACCCTTTTAAGGGGGAAAGATCTCGCGAGCATTCGGACGCCCTGGGGTTGCGCCCGCTCTGTTCGAGACGGGATCACCCCTCGCGGATGCACCCTCATCGGGGCCGCTTCACTTTCATTGCGCCTCGCGAGTTTAGTTTGATAATTTCTCGACGACTTGCGCACATGTTAGACTCCTTGGTCCGTGTTTCAAGACGGGTCGGGTGGGACCCGACTTCTACTCTCCGCTCTGGGCCTCCACAGGTTGAGCACCGCAACTTTTTCTCTTTTACAAAAAAAAGCTACGACACCTCCCGGGAGGAGACAGGTCACGACCGGGCAGTACTGTTGGGAAACGCCGCGCTCGTCATCGCGGCACCCGCGAAGGTAACCACGAAACTCGCTAACGGACGCCCCGTGTAACAGACACCCAGTCGGTCGCGGAGTCCTACTAGGCCCCCCACTTGCGGACCTTGGCGTGGCTATTGCGATCGCAGAACGACTTATGCAAGAGAGCCGCCAATTCAGGCAGTCTCCATGCAGCGTTAAGGGCATACAACCAAGTGCCGGGAGCGGGGACTTGTTCGACCTTCGAGGGCCCACCCGTTTAACCCCCTGAACGGTTTCACGCACTCTTGAACTCTCTCTTCAAAGTTCTTTTCAACTTTCCCTCGCGGTACTTGTTCGCTATCGGTCTCGTGGCGATATTTAGCCTTAGAAGGAGTTTACCTCCCGCTTAGGGCTGCACGCTCAAGCAACCCGACTCTTGGGAAGGGATCCGATGCACGGTCTCGGCTCGTCTTATCTACGGGCCTGACACCCTCTGTGGGTTGCTCGCCCCGTTCATGGAGACTTGGACGATAGATACCGGACAGACGCGCACGATCCTCCCGAACACCACATTCCTCGGCACCCGCTCAACCGGGCGCGAGGTTCGGTGCTGGGCTCATCCCTGTTCGCTCGCCGCTACTAAGGGAATCCTTGTTAGTTTCTTTTCCTCCGCTTACTGATATGCTTAAGTTCAGCGGGTAGTCTCATCTAAACTGAGGTCAGAATGAATTGTTTGTTTTCAAAAGGAGACAACACTTTATCTAGCTCGGCAGACTTTGGCGTTTTAAAGCCGGGAAAGATTGAATAATTGCCGGTTCAAATTTTTTTTTTTCGAAATAAAGCGAGTCTCTCGTTATTCGCAAAAATTAATTTACGAAAAGTGACAGGGCGTCCTGCGGCTTTTTGTATTGAAACAACGCGTCGTGCGCGAACCAAGCTTGCATAACGAGCGGTTAGAGTGAGTGATAATTCGCGGTGGTCGACACTTCGACACGCCCGGCGCACACACACAACTAAACTCGCGTTGAAGCGGTATATCGCGCACACGCAGCCGACACCTTGTTCGAGAAGATGTGTTTATTTCTAAAATTTTTTTTTGAGTTGGCTCAAAAATTTCCCATCTGTTTTGCCATCGAAAAAGGTTTCTTTTGAATAGAGAGGAAAAAAACAAAACAGGGCGAACCTTCTTTTATTTTTCCCCCTTTTTTGTATTTGAGGCATCGCGGACACTTAAGTCGCGCGGCACCCAGACGTTAGAGATTCGGGAGCTTTTATGCGGTCAGGCCGGGTGAAAAATAAATCTCGCCGCGACCCAACATGCAAAACCAAGACTGAAAAAATCTCTGTTCGTTCATCATTCGACCGACCCTCAGTCAGATGTGGCCCGAGCGAGAAGCTGGGCCGCCATTTACGTTCAAGATTTCGATGCTCCATGTGTTCTGCAGTTCGCATGGATTAGCGCACTTTGCTGCGCTCTTCATCGATCCACGAGCCTAGTGATCCACCGTTCAGGGTCGTATATAAAACGACATATTCGTTTTCTTCTCTCTTTTTCTCCAACCCGCCCAAGCAAATGAATGCGAGGGCGGAGAAAGAAAGCCAGAAAGAAAATGTTCCGATAAACACTCGTACTAGAATTTGGGTTTAGTGTGTTATTGTGATTTTGAATTCTTCCTACTTCATCGAGAGGGCGAAGGGCAAGCTTAAAAAACATTCGGTTTTCAACGGCATAGTGTCGGGCTTTGGAGTGTTAGTCTATACGACGCACACGCACGCAACCACGAGTATCTACGCCCGAAAAGAACGTCCAGAGTAAAGTCTCACACTTTCGTCCCCCACCGAGAATCAAAAAATCCCGAAGACGAAGAGAGAAACAAAAAAAAACAATTTCGATTGGGCGTATCCGCTTTAAACCACCGCGCATCAGAGCGCCTGATACCCGTTCAAAATCTTGATGTTTTTTTTTTTTCCGACTCTCCATCCACCGAGTTTTTATTTTTCAAAGTGTTTGATTTAGGGACTAAGACTTTATAAAATCTCCTTTATTGTTCCTTCGGTACTCGCGGCCCAGGCGGGCTATCGTATTCTTCACTCTACTAACGTCAACACTGTGAGCGCCGCTAAAGGTCGAATGAATCTATAGAGACATTCACCATCGAAGCAGGAAGAATTTGCTCACGGCCATAGACCAAATCGAAAGACTTTGTGTTTTTTTTTGAGCCGAGAGGAAAGAAAAATCAATTTGAAAAGGCGAATCCGCTTTAAACCACCGCGCATCAGAGCGCCTGATACCCGTTCAAAATAAATGATTTTCTTCCGTCAACCCACACATAGTTCATACGATGTCTTACGCCGAAAGACTTTTGATGGGGTTTTTTTGTTTTGCAACTTTTAGTTGTTTCGTGCTCAACCAAAGCCATATGCGCAAAACATTTGTCTTGTTCGTTTATGATCCTTCCGCAGGTTCACCTACGGAAACCTTGTTACGACTTTTACTTCCTCTAAAGGATCAAGTTCGACCATCTTTCAGTCTCGCCGTTGGTAGGCACCGCACGGGCAGAGATTGCTCCCCACTCGACGGCACCCCGACAAGCCCGTCCGAAGGCCTCACTAAATCATTCAATCGGTAGTAGCGACGGGCGGTGTGTACAAAGGGCAGGGACGTAATCGACGCGGGCTAGTGACCCGCGCCTACTAGGGATTCCTGGTTCATGGGGATCATTGCAGTCCCCAATCCCAACCACGAAGGAGGTTCAGCGGTTACCCGGTCCTTTCGGACAGGGAGAGTGAAACACGCTGATTCCTTCAGTGTAGCGCGCGTGCGGCCCAGGACATCTAAGGGCATCACAGACCTGTTATTGCTCACTGTCACGCGGCTGGACGCCGCTTGTCCCTCTAAGAAGACTGCGTGACGGACGCGAGAGCAGAAGGTATCGCCGGGGATGACGACGACCGAATAACAATAGAGCCAGCCCCCGCGAGACATTCCCGACAAAGCCCCGCCATACCTCATCCGCCAGGCAACCAACCCGTGAAGGCCGTACACCCGACGAACAGAGCACAACGAAACCAAGCCGAGAGATTGCCTCACTAAAGGAACCAGTCCCACCGAGACCCGAATCGCCGCCACCTGATCCCGACGCCTCCGTACTCCCTTCGGTTTCAATTGATAAAACCCGTCACCTATTTAGCAGGCTAGAGTCTCGTTCGTTATCGGAATTAACCAGACAAATCGCTCCACCAACTAAGAACGGCCATGCACCACCACCCACCGAATCAAGAAAGAGCTCTCAATCTGTCAATCCTTCCAGTGTCCGGGCCTGGTGAGGTTTCCCGTGTTGAGTCAAATTAAGCCGCAGGCTCCACTCCTGGTGGTGCCCTTCCGTCAATTCCTTTAAGTTTCAGCTTTGCAACCATACTTCCCCCGGAACCCAAAGACTTTGGTTTCCCGGAAGCTGCCCGTCGAGTCATTGGAGTAACTCCGACGGATTGCTGGTTGGCATCGTTTATGGTTAGAACTAGGGCGGTATCTGATCGCCTTCGAACCTCTAACTTTCGTTCTTGATCAAGGAAAACATTCTTGGCAAATGCCTTCGCTGTTGTTCGTCTTGCGGCGGTCCAAGAATTTCACCTCTGTCGCCGCAGTACGAATGCCCCCGTCCGTCTCTATTGACCATTACCTCGGGTCCAAAAGTAAAAGACCAGCAAAATCGGACCGAGGTCCTATTCCATCATTCCATGCTGCGATATTCAGGCGTTGGGATACACCTGCTTTGAGCACTCTAATTTGTTCAAAGTAAACGTTGCCGGCCGCCCGAGACACCCGGTGAAGGGCACCCCGAACGATTGACTGGGTGGAGCGAATCGAGTCAACTACGACCAAAATTTAAAAAAGAACCCGAAAGAACTTTCCAACTCTGGCCGCAGATACAACAACGACGCACCGACCACCACTCCGGCGATGTTGTCCGACCGTGAAGAGAGTCGGGCTTTGACACCCGGGCTCCCAGAGCGTGAAACGCAACACCCTTGATTCAGAGCGGCGCCGCCCGGCCGAAGACAGACATCCGACTACGAGCTTTTTAACCGCAACAACTTTAATATACGCTATTGGAGCTGGAGTTACCGCGGCTGCTGGCACCAGACTTGCCCTCCAATGGTTCCTCGTTAAAGGATTTAAAGTGTACTCATTCCAATCACGGGGCCTCGGAAGAGTCCCGTATCGTTATTTTTCGTCACTACCTCCCCGTGCCGGGAGTGGGTAATTTGCGCGCCTGCTGCCTTCCTTGGATGTGGTAGCCGTTTCTCAGGCTCCCTCTCCGGAATCGAACCCCGATTCCCCGTTACCCGTTGCAACCATGGTAGGCGCGTAACCTACCATCGACAGTTGATAAGGCAGACATTTGAAAGATACGTCGCCGGCGCGAAGGCCGTGCGATCGGCGTGAAGTTATCCAGAGTCACCAAAATTGGTACGGTGCGCGAGCCCGAAAGCCCGGCCCCGACTGGTTTTGATCTAATAAAAGCACCTCTTCTGCGAGCCCGAAAGCCCGCAGTCGAGGCTCGAGTGCATGTATTAGCTCTAGAATTACCACAGTTATCCAAGTAGGATGGAGTGGATCTAAGGAACCATAACTGATTTATTGAGCCATTCGCGGTTTCGCCGTCTAGCGGCTTGTACTTAGACATGCATGGCTTAATCTTTGAGACAAGCATATGCTACTGGCAGGATCAACCAGGTATTTCGTGTATGTTTGTTTGATATGCATCCGGCGAGTTGCGGGTTTTTATTTCGCCCACGCATCACCAAACACACACCAAATCAACACGTTTTTCGTTTTTTTTCTTTTTCTTCGGAAACTAAAATTTTTGATCGCAACGCCTGGCGTGTCACAGCGAGTCCCAGTGAAGAGAAACACCGATCCGATCCGTTTGTTGGATTTTTTTCATTTCAATTTCCAAAGTCAAAGACCATTCAACGGTCTATGAGCCCAAAGTGAATCGGATTCATTCGACCGGTCTTGATATATTCATCAACTTTTTTTCCCGTATTACGGTTTTCGACGGTCATATGTGGCGTGCTGTATGCTCATAAGTCAAGCCTGCTTTACTAAGCTGACAAGCATACATCTTTTAAATTTTTGTGGGCTCAGAGTTTTATTTTTATTTTTCCACCGCCGAGGCACACTCTCGCATCACCCCGCACGACACACACACACACACACACCTCACCGCTCAACGGTCACACGAGGCAGAATTTTCCGCAAAGACTTTCGAAGAGAAAGAGAAAACTCGGAACAACCGCGGTCAGAGGCCAGCATAGAGGCATCGTATAGAAAGTCATGGGCGGAAAAAAACAAATCATTTCAAGTCGAGACAAGCAACCAGACTACCCCTATAAAAGTGCGCAATTCTTTAAGAGTTCACCGAAGAATGACCGAGATCAAGTATGCACGAAACGAACATATTCCAAGGGCAGCTGAATAAGCGATTCTGCGCCGAAGCGCGAGAAAAGCAAGCGGTACACCGATGGGGATCGTTTTTTTTATCGTGTTAGATTCGTTGTTGTCAAGCAAGGATTCTCAAAATGTTTTTTGCATTGCACCCAAGTTTCGTACTGATTACTTGTCGCAGACCGGTGACTGTCAAAAAAAAATTTTTTACGTTTTTTCTTGAGAGGTCACTGCCTACACACAACTCCGGGCGGGCCGTACACTCACAGCCGTTTGAATTCTCCCTTCGTGTGTCATGGCCATAACTGAGCGTACATCTTACCGGGCGCCGAGTTGATCTGGCTTGTTCGATGAACGTTCGGGATACGTACAATCGATATAGCTCCAACCGTAACTCGTTTGTAATTACGCCGGCCATACTCAGCGGGCGCTCAGCTCAGCTCTCGATATCTTCCGTCGAAGGGAAGTTCGTAGTAAAAGAGAGTCAGAGTCGACGCCACATTTTGCGGTCCTCGCATCTCATCCGATTTTTGAATTTTATAGATTTGCCATCACTTCCACCCAATTCTCTCGTATATTTCAATCTCTTGACTTTGTCCGACCGGGCCGTCTTCGCCCCCCTTCAACTCCGTCCATCTCCACTTCTGTGTTCCACACAACGAGCTTCCGTCAAACGGCAAAATGTGAAATATGCGCACGCCGCACGAAATAATTTGAAAGCGTTCTGTTTGGTGGCTTTTTTATTTTTTATCTCTCGGCTCACACACACACACACACATTTCCGCCTGAACGGTAATTTTTTTTTGATACGGTGTCAAAAAGTGAAAAGACGCGCACCATTTTCTTTTCTCTTCCGTATCGTCGCTGACGGTAAACGCTGATGGTTATGATGCCGTAAGTTTGGAAGAAAGAATCTTTCCCGTCTTGTCTTGTTACGGTAAAATAACAAAGAACAAGCGTCCGATTTCTCTCACAGACGGCCACAGACAAACCACACGTGCCGAAGAAACGAAACGTCCGAAACCAAAAAAATGTTTGACGCGCGCACCTCTTCTGAACTTTTCGACCAAGAGTCGTTGGATCGAGTGACGAGCTTCTCAGCTGTCGCACCAATCGGTGAAGCGGGCGTTTGAATTCCCGTCCACATCGCGGTTCGGATATATTTTTACATATACCGACCATCGGAAATTTCGAAAACGGTTTTACCGAAGGAATGATATTTCACACACCGACAGCTCATCGAGTTCGTCTCCGTTCAACGGTTTTTTTTTTTTAAGACTTTTTGATCGCATGGGGCTAAACTGGTTAGAGCAAAGCCGCGATCCAAGCAGTGAAAAAAAAACAAAGACAGTGCAAGCGCGATCGAACGGAATCGAAACTAAAATCATGTGAAGTGGCGGGCGGAAAGGAGCTCAGCTACGGTGGAAATGAAACTACAACTAACGCCGAACCGGACAACTTCCCATTCTGCGTCTTCGTTTCATTTCCCAAAGCTCCCCGTCGATACCAAAGTTTTTGCGTCGAAGCTACTAAAGAAATTTCGCGCTTTCCTTTTCGCCTCTTTCGCCTTCCCTTCGATATCTATCCAACCACCGGCTTCGACTTTATTTCTTTCACCCGTCTATTCGCCCGATAGTCGACGGTCGGCCATTCTTTGGTATCGGCCAGGCGGACTAACAAGAAGTAAGACTCGTTTGAAAAATTTGGACCGGGCTTTACAATCGCTGCTTGTCGTAATGTCGCAAATTTGAAAAAAATTTTCAATTCGAGAAACCAAACTATTCGACACTTCGAAAATTTTTGGGACTCTGAAAATTTTTCCGAGTTTAGGAATCGAGACCTCTTCTATACTAAGGAAAACCACTAATGTTCCGCCGCATAATGTCTCCGTTTTCCGGCTCATTTTTAGCGATTGGACGGGGACATTGCCCCATCCAACCGCCAGCCGACTTTCAGGAACCGTCGTTTTCAAAGTTGGGACTTAGAAAATTTTCGACGAGTGGGAATTTTTTACGGTCGCAAGTCATCACGACACGCCCGACCAACCCATTTGAGAGCCGCCACGCCTCGACGGTGTGACGGCTTTTTTTCGAATCGACGGGTCTCGCTCACTCCTCTCTCGCGCCGACCAGAGGCCGGGCGAGAGAGTCGTTGCCAAACACCGTCGTCGGAAATGGGAGAATTTGAGTGGGAATTTTTTACGGTCGCGAGTCATCACGACACGCCCGACCAACCCACTTGAGAGCCGCCACGCCTCGACGGTGTGACGGCTTCTCTTTTCGAATCGACGGGTCTCGCTCACTCCTCTCTCGCGCCGACCAGTGGCCGGGCGAGAGAGTCGTTGCCAAACACCGTCGTCGGAAATCGAGAAATTTTCATTTCCATTTCCATTTTTTTTCATCGGCCTTTATACGTCCAAGTCCCGCCAACCACGTCACTACCACGTCGTCGGGACTTAGAAAAATTTTTCAATTTTTCGGACTTAGAAAATTTTTCAACTTTCTTTTTTTCGACAACCTCTTCCCTATATAGGAAAGTAGTGGATGTTCCGGGCAGTAACTGTACGAAAAAGTCGATTTCCGAATTTTTGCCGGACTTTCACCTGAGCTCAGGCCGGGCCGCCCGCTCAACTGCCGCCCGGTCACCACCAAAAACCGGTCTTGGAAATTTTCGGACTTAGAAAATTTTTCAACTTTTTTCTTTCTCGACAACCTCTTCCCTATATAGGAAAGTAGTGGATGTTCCGGGCAGTAACTGTACGAAAAAGTTGATTTCCGAAATTTTGCCGGGCTTTCACCAGAGCTCAGGCGGGGCTTACCATCACACCCGCCGACCGGTCACCACCAAAAACCGGTCTTGGAAATTTTAGGACTTAGAAATTTTTTCCAACTTTTTTCTTTCGCTCTTTCTCGCCATTTTTAGCCGTCTTT
>NW_025804833.1:5000-15000 GCF_021234035.1 Daphnia pulicaria | reverse complement strand
TGGTTCGATTAGTCTTTCGCCCCTATACCCAACTCCGACGATCGATTTGCACGTCAGAATCGCTGCGGACCTCCACCAGGGTTTCCCCTGGCTTCGTCCTGGCCAGGCATAGGTCACCATCTTTCGGGTCCCAACGTGTGCGCTCTGGGTTCGTCCGGCCGACTCGACCAAACCCTTTTAAGGGGGAAAGATCTCGCGAGCATTCGGACGCCCTGGGGTTGCGCCCGCTCTGTTCGAGACGGGATCACCCCTCGCGGATGCACCCTCATCGGGGCCGCTTCACTTTCATTGCGCCTCGCGAGTTTAGTTTGATAATTTCTCGACGACTTGCGCACATGTTAGACTCCTTGGTCCGTGTTTCAAGACGGGTCGGGTGGGACCCGACTTCTACTCTCCGCTCTGGGCCTCCACAGGTTGAGCACCGCAACTTTTTCTCTTTTACAAAAAAAAGCTACGACACCTCCCGGGAGGAGACAGGTCACGACCGGGCAGTACTGTTGGGAAACGCCGCGCTCGTCATCGCGGCACCCGCGAAGGTAACCACGAAACTCGCTAACGGACGCCCCGTGTAACAGACACCCAGTCGGTCGCGGAGTCCTACTAGGCCCCCCACTTGCGGACCTTGGCGTGGCTATTGCGATCGCAGAACGACTTATGCAAGAGAGCCGCCAATTCAGGCAGTCTCCATGCAGCGTTAAGGGCATACAACCAAGTGCCGGGAGCGGGGACTTGTTCGACCTTCGAGGGCCCACCCGTTTAACCCCCTGAACGGTTTCACGCACTCTTGAACTCTCTCTTCAAAGTTCTTTTCAACTTTCCCTCGCGGTACTTGTTCGCTATCGGTCTCGTGGCGATATTTAGCCTTAGAAGGAGTTTACCTCCCGCTTAGGGCTGCACGCTCAAGCAACCCGACTCTTGGGAAGGGATCCGATGCACGGTCTCGGCTCGTCTTATCTACGGGCCTGACACCCTCTGTGGGTTGCTCGCCCCGTTCATGGAGACTTGGACGATAGATACCGGACAGACGCGCACGATCCTCCCGAACACCACATTCCTCGGCACCCGCTCAACCGGGCGCGAGGTTCGGTGCTGGGCTCATCCCTGTTCGCTCGCCGCTACTAAGGGAATCCTTGTTAGTTTCTTTTCCTCCGCTTACTGATATGCTTAAGTTCAGCGGGTAGTCTCATCTAAACTGAGGTCAGAATGAATTGTTTGTTTTCAAAAGGAGACAACACTTTATCTAGCTCGGCAGACTTTGGCGTTTTAAAGCCGGGAAAGATTGAATAATTGCCGGTTCAAATTTTTTTTTTTCGAAATAAAGCGAGTCTCTCGTTATTCGCAAAAATTAATTTACGAAAAGTGACAGGGCGTCCTGCGGCTTTTTGTATTGAAACAACGCGTCGTGCGCGAACCAAGCTTGCATAACGAGCGGTTAGAGTGAGTGATAATTCGCGGTGGTCGACACTTCGACACGCCCGGCGCACACACACAACTAAACTCGCGTTGAAGCGGTATATCGCGCACACGCAGCCGACACCTTGTTCGAGAAGATGTGTTTATTTCTAAAATTTTTTTTTGAGTTGGCTCAAAAATTTCCCATCTGTTTTGCCATCGAAAAAGGTTTCTTTTGAATAGAGAGGAAAAAAACAAAACAGGGCGAACCTTCTTTTATTTTTCCCCCTTTTTTGTATTTGAGGCATCGCGGACACTTAAGTCGCGCGGCACCCAGACGTTAGAGATTCGGGAGCTTTTATGCGGTCAGGCCGGGTGAAAAATAAATCTCGCCGCGACCCAACATGCAAAACCAAGACTGAAAAAATCTCTGTTCGTTCATCATTCGACCGACCCTCAGTCAGATGTGGCCCGAGCGAGAAGCTGGGCCGCCATTTACGTTCAAGATTTCGATGCTCCATGTGTTCTGCAGTTCGCATGGATTAGCGCACTTTGCTGCGCTCTTCATCGATCCACGAGCCTAGTGATCCACCGTTCAGGGTCGTATATAAAACGACATATTCGTTTTCTTCTCTCTTTTTCTCCAACCCGCCCAAGCAAATGAATGCGAGGGCGGAGAAAGAAAGCCAGAAAGAAAATGTTCCGATAAACACTCGTACTAGAATTTGGGTTTAGTGTGTTATTGTGATTTTGAATTCTTCCTACTTCATCGAGAGGGCGAAGGGCAAGCTTAAAAAACATTCGGTTTTCAACGGCATAGTGTCGGGCTTTGGAGTGTTAGTCTATACGACGCACACGCACGCAACCACGAGTATCTACGCCCGAAAAGAACGTCCAGAGTAAAGTCTCACACTTTCGTCCCCCACCGAGAATCAAAAAATCCCGAAGACGAAGAGAGAAACAAAAAAAAACAATTTCGATTGGGCGTATCCGCTTTAAACCACCGCGCATCAGAGCGCCTGATACCCGTTCAAAATCTTGATGTTTTTTTTTTTTCCGACTCTCCATCCACCGAGTTTTTATTTTTCAAAGTGTTTGATTTAGGGACTAAGACTTTATAAAATCTCCTTTATTGTTCCTTCGGTACTCGCGGCCCAGGCGGGCTATCGTATTCTTCACTCTACTAACGTCAACACTGTGAGCGCCGCTAAAGGTCGAATGAATCTATAGAGACATTCACCATCGAAGCAGGAAGAATTTGCTCACGGCCATAGACCAAATCGAAAGACTTTGTGTTTTTTTTTGAGCCGAGAGGAAAGAAAAATCAATTTGAAAAGGCGAATCCGCTTTAAACCACCGCGCATCAGAGCGCCTGATACCCGTTCAAAATAAATGATTTTCTTCCGTCAACCCACACATAGTTCATACGATGTCTTACGCCGAAAGACTTTTGATGGGGTTTTTTTGTTTTGCAACTTTTAGTTGTTTCGTGCTCAACCAAAGCCATATGCGCAAAACATTTGTCTTGTTCGTTTATGATCCTTCCGCAGGTTCACCTACGGAAACCTTGTTACGACTTTTACTTCCTCTAAAGGATCAAGTTCGACCATCTTTCAGTCTCGCCGTTGGTAGGCACCGCACGGGCAGAGATTGCTCCCCACTCGACGGCACCCCGACAAGCCCGTCCGAAGGCCTCACTAAATCATTCAATCGGTAGTAGCGACGGGCGGTGTGTACAAAGGGCAGGGACGTAATCGACGCGGGCTAGTGACCCGCGCCTACTAGGGATTCCTGGTTCATGGGGATCATTGCAGTCCCCAATCCCAACCACGAAGGAGGTTCAGCGGTTACCCGGTCCTTTCGGACAGGGAGAGTGAAACACGCTGATTCCTTCAGTGTAGCGCGCGTGCGGCCCAGGACATCTAAGGGCATCACAGACCTGTTATTGCTCACTGTCACGCGGCTGGACGCCGCTTGTCCCTCTAAGAAGACTGCGTGACGGACGCGAGAGCAGAAGGTATCGCCGGGGATGACGACGACCGAATAACAATAGAGCCAGCCCCCGCGAGACATTCCCGACAAAGCCCCGCCATACCTCATCCGCCAGGCAACCAACCCGTGAAGGCCGTACACCCGACGAACAGAGCACAACGAAACCAAGCCGAGAGATTGCCTCACTAAAGGAACCAGTCCCACCGAGACCCGAATCGCCGCCACCTGATCCCGACGCCTCCGTACTCCCTTCGGTTTCAATTGATAAAACCCGTCACCTATTTAGCAGGCTAGAGTCTCGTTCGTTATCGGAATTAACCAGACAAATCGCTCCACCAACTAAGAACGGCCATGCACCACCACCCACCGAATCAAGAAAGAGCTCTCAATCTGTCAATCCTTCCAGTGTCCGGGCCTGGTGAGGTTTCCCGTGTTGAGTCAAATTAAGCCGCAGGCTCCACTCCTGGTGGTGCCCTTCCGTCAATTCCTTTAAGTTTCAGCTTTGCAACCATACTTCCCCCGGAACCCAAAGACTTTGGTTTCCCGGAAGCTGCCCGTCGAGTCATTGGAGTAACTCCGACGGATTGCTGGTTGGCATCGTTTATGGTTAGAACTAGGGCGGTATCTGATCGCCTTCGAACCTCTAACTTTCGTTCTTGATCAAGGAAAACATTCTTGGCAAATGCCTTCGCTGTTGTTCGTCTTGCGGCGGTCCAAGAATTTCACCTCTGTCGCCGCAGTACGAATGCCCCCGTCCGTCTCTATTGACCATTACCTCGGGTCCAAAAGTAAAAGACCAGCAAAATCGGACCGAGGTCCTATTCCATCATTCCATGCTGCGATATTCAGGCGTTGGGATACACCTGCTTTGAGCACTCTAATTTGTTCAAAGTAAACGTTGCCGGCCGCCCGAGACACCCGGTGAAGGGCACCCCGAACGATTGACTGGGTGGAGCGAATCGAGTCAACTACGACCAAAATTTAAAAAAGAACCCGAAAGAACTTTCCAACTCTGGCCGCAGATACAACAACGACGCACCGACCACCACTCCGGCGATGTTGTCCGACCGTGAAGAGAGTCGGGCTTTGACACCCGGGCTCCCAGAGCGTGAAACGCAACACCCTTGATTCAGAGCGGCGCCGCCCGGCCGAAGACAGACATCCGACTACGAGCTTTTTAACCGCAACAACTTTAATATACGCTATTGGAGCTGGAGTTACCGCGGCTGCTGGCACCAGACTTGCCCTCCAATGGTTCCTCGTTAAAGGATTTAAAGTGTACTCATTCCAATCACGGGGCCTCGGAAGAGTCCCGTATCGTTATTTTTCGTCACTACCTCCCCGTGCCGGGAGTGGGTAATTTGCGCGCCTGCTGCCTTCCTTGGATGTGGTAGCCGTTTCTCAGGCTCCCTCTCCGGAATCGAACCCCGATTCCCCGTTACCCGTTGCAACCATGGTAGGCGCGTAACCTACCATCGACAGTTGATAAGGCAGACATTTGAAAGATACGTCGCCGGCGCGAAGGCCGTGCGATCGGCGTGAAGTTATCCAGAGTCACCAAAATTGGTACGGTGCGCGAGCCCGAAAGCCCGGCCCCGACTGGTTTTGATCTAATAAAAGCACCTCTTCTGCGAGCCCGAAAGCCCGCAGTCGAGGCTCGAGTGCATGTATTAGCTCTAGAATTACCACAGTTATCCAAGTAGGATGGAGTGGATCTAAGGAACCATAACTGATTTATTGAGCCATTCGCGGTTTCGCCGTCTAGCGGCTTGTACTTAGACATGCATGGCTTAATCTTTGAGACAAGCATATGCTACTGGCAGGATCAACCAGGTATTTCGTGTATGTTTGTTTGATATGCATCCGGCGAGTTGCGGGTTTTTATTTCGCCCACGCATCACCAAACACACACCAAATCAACACGTTTTTCGTTTTTTTTCTTTTTCTTCGGAAACTAAAATTTTTGATCGCAACGCCTGGCGTGTCACAGCGAGTCCCAGTGAAGAGAAACACCGATCCGATCCGTTTGTTGGATTTTTTTCATTTCAATTTCCAAAGTCAAAGACCATTCAACGGTCTATGAGCCCAAAGTGAATCGGATTCATTCGACCGGTCTTGATATATTCATCAACTTTTTTTCCCGTATTACGGTTTTCGACGGTCATATGTGGCGTGCTGTATGCTCATAAGTCAAGCCTGCTTTACTAAGCTGACAAGCATACATCTTTTAAATTTTTGTGGGCTCAGAGTTTTATTTTTATTTTTCCACCGCCGAGGCACACTCTCGCATCACCCCGCACGACACACACACACACACACACCTCACCGCTCAACGGTCACACGAGGCAGAATTTTCCGCAAAGACTTTCGAAGAGAAAGAGAAAACTCGGAACAACCGCGGTCAGAGGCCAGCATAGAGGCATCGTATAGAAAGTCATGGGCGGAAAAAAACAAATCATTTCAAGTCGAGACAAGCAACCAGACTACCCCTATAAAAGTGCGCAATTCTTTAAGAGTTCACCGAAGAATGACCGAGATCAAGTATGCACGAAACGAACATATTCCAAGGGCAGCTGAATAAGCGATTCTGCGCCGAAGCGCGAGAAAAGCAAGCGGTACACCGATGGGGATCGTTTTTTTTATCGTGTTAGATTCGTTGTTGTCAAGCAAGGATTCTCAAAATGTTTTTTGCATTGCACCCAAGTTTCGTACTGATTACTTGTCGCAGACCGGTGACTGTCAAAAAAAAATTTTTTACGTTTTTTCTTGAGAGGTCACTGCCTACACACAACTCCGGGCGGGCCGTACACTCACAGCCGTTTGAATTCTCCCTTCGTGTGTCATGGCCATAACTGAGCGTACATCTTACCGGGCGCCGAGTTGATCTGGCTTGTTCGATGAACGTTCGGGATACGTACAATCGATATAGCTCCAACCGTAACTCGTTTGTAATTACGCCGGCCATACTCAGCGGGCGCTCAGCTCAGCTCTCGATATCTTCCGTCGAAGGGAAGTTCGTAGTAAAAGAGAGTCAGAGTCGACGCCACATTTTGCGGTCCTCGCATCTCATCCGATTTTTGAATTTTATAGATTTGCCATCACTTCCACCCAATTCTCTCGTATATTTCAATCTCTTGACTTTGTCCGACCGGGCCGTCTTCGCCCCCCTTCAACTCCGTCCATCTCCACTTCTGTGTTCCACACAACGAGCTTCCGTCAAACGGCAAAATGTGAAATATGCGCACGCCGCACGAAATAATTTGAAAGCGTTCTGTTTGGTGGCTTTTTTATTTTTTATCTCTCGGCTCACACACACACACACACATTTCCGCCTGAACGGTAATTTTTTTTTGATACGGTGTCAAAAAGTGAAAAGACGCGCACCATTTTCTTTTCTCTTCCGTATCGTCGCTGACGGTAAACGCTGATGGTTATGATGCCGTAAGTTTGGAAGAAAGAATCTTTCCCGTCTTGTCTTGTTACGGTAAAATAACAAAGAACAAGCGTCCGATTTCTCTCACAGACGGCCACAGACAAACCACACGTGCCGAAGAAACGAAACGTCCGAAACCAAAAAAATGTTTGACGCGCGCACCTCTTCTGAACTTTTCGACCAAGAGTCGTTGGATCGAGTGACGAGCTTCTCAGCTGTCGCACCAATCGGTGAAGCGGGCGTTTGAATTCCCGTCCACATCGCGGTTCGGATATATTTTTACATATACCGACCATCGGAAATTTCGAAAACGGTTTTACCGAAGGAATGATATTTCACACACCGACAGCTCATCGAGTTCGTCTCCGTTCAACGGTTTTTTTTTTTTAAGACTTTTTGATCGCATGGGGCTAAACTGGTTAGAGCAAAGCCGCGATCCAAGCAGTGAAAAAAAAACAAAGACAGTGCAAGCGCGATCGAACGGAATCGAAACTAAAATCATGTGAAGTGGCGGGCGGAAAGGAGCTCAGCTACGGTGGAAATGAAACTACAACTAACGCCGAACCGGACAACTTCCCATTCTGCGTCTTCGTTTCATTTCCCAAAGCTCCCCGTCGATACCAAAGTTTTTGCGTCGAAGCTACTAAAGAAATTTCGCGCTTTCCTTTTCGCCTCTTTCGCCTTCCCTTCGATATCTATCCAACCACCGGCTTCGACTTTATTTCTTTCACCCGTCTATTCGCCCGATAGTCGACGGTCGGCCATTCTTTGGTATCGGCCAGGCGGACTAACAAGAAGTAAGACTCGTTTGAAAAATTTGGACCGGGCTTTACAATCGCTGCTTGTCGTAATGTCGCAAATTTGAAAAAAATTTTCAATTCGAGAAACCAAACTATTCGACACTTCGAAAATTTTTGGGACTCTGAAAATTTTTCCGAGTTTAGGAATCGAGACCTCTTCTATACTAAGGAAAACCACTAATGTTCCGCCGCATAATGTCTCCGTTTTCCGGCTCATTTTTAGCGATTGGACGGGGACATTGCCCCATCCAACCGCCAGCCGACTTTCAGGAACCGTCGTTTTCAAAGTTGGGACTTAGAAAATTTTCGACGAGTGGGAATTTTTTACGGTCGCAAGTCATCACGACACGCCCGACCAACCCATTTGAGAGCCGCCACGCCTCGACGGTGTGACGGCTTTTTTTCGAATCGACGGGTCTCGCTCACTCCTCTCTCGCGCCGACCAGAGGCCGGGCGAGAGAGTCGTTGCCAAACACCGTCGTCGGAAATGGGAGAATTTGAGTGGGAATTTTTTACGGTCGCGAGTCATCACGACACGCCCGACCAACCCACTTGAGAGCCGCCACGCCTCGACGGTGTGACGGCTTCTCTTTTCGAATCGACGGGTCTCGCTCACTCCTCTCTCGCGCCGACCAGTGGCCGGGCGAGAGAGTCGTTGCCAAACACCGTCGTCGGAAATCGAGAAATTTTCATTTCCATTTCCATTTTTTTTCATCGGCCTTTATACGTCCAAGTCCCGCCAACCACGTCACTACCACGTCGTCGGGACTTAGAAAAATTTTTCAATTTTTCGGACTTAGAAAATTTTTCAACTTTCTTTTTTTCGACAACCTCTTCCCTATATAGGAAAGTAGTGGATGTTCCGGGCAGTAACTGTACGAAAAAGTCGATTTCCGAATTTTTGCCGGACTTTCACCTGAGCTCAGGCCGGGCCGCCCGCTCAACTGCCGCCCGGTCACCACCAAAAACCGGTCTTGGAAATTTTCGGACTTAGAAAATTTTTCAACTTTTTTCTTTCTCGACAACCTCTTCCCTATATAGGAAAGTAGTGGATGTTCCGGGCAGTAACTGTACGAAAAAGTTGATTTCCGAAATTTTGCCGGGCTTTCACCAGAGCTCAGGCGGGGCTTACCATCACACCCGCCGACCGGTCACCACCAAAAACCGGTCTTGGAAATTTTAGGACTTAGAAATTTTTTCCAACTTTTTTCTTTCGCTCTTTCTCGCCATTTTTAGCCGTCTTTGCTCGTCCCAGTGCCGCCTATAGCTTCACTATCCGTCGTCGGGACTTAGAAAAATTTTTCAATTTTTCGGACTTAGAAAATTTTTTCAATTTTCATTTTCGACAACCTCTTCCCTATATAGGAAAGTAGTGGATGTTCCGGGCAGTAACTGTACGAAAAAGTTGATTTCCGAAATTTTGCCGGACATTCACCTGAGCTCAGGCCGGGCCGCCCGCTCAACTACCGACCGGTCTCCACCAAAAACCGGTCTTGGAAATTTTAGGACTTAGAAATTTTTTCCAACTTTTTTTCTTTCGCTCTTTCTCTCTTTTTCAGCCGCCTTTGCTCGTCCCAGTGCCGCCTATAGCTTCACTATCCATCGTCGGGACTTAGAAAAATTTTTCAATTTTTCGGACTTAGAAAATTTTTTCAATTTTCATTTTCGACAACCTCTTCCCTATATAGGAAAGTAGTGGATGTTCCGGGCAGTAACTGTACGAAAAAGTTGATTTCCGAAATTTTGCCGGACATTCACCTGAGCTCAGGCCGGGCCGCCCGCTCAACTACCGACCGGTCTCCACCAAAAACCGGTCTTGGAAATTTTAGGACTTAGAAATTTTTTCCAACTTTTTTTCTTTCGCTCTTTCTCTCTTTTTCAGCCGCCTTTGCTCGTCCCAGTGCCGCCTATAGCTTCACTATCCATCGTCGGGACTTAGAAAAATTTTTCAATTTTTCGGACTTAGAAAATTTTTCAATTTTCATTTTCGACAACCTCTTCCCTATATAGGAAAGTGGTGGATGTTCCGGGCAGTAACTGTACGAAAAAGCTCATTTCCGAGAGGGTCGCCGGACTTTCACCAGAGCCCGGGCCGGGCCGCCCGCTCAACTGCCGACCGGTCTCCACCAAAAACCGGTCTTGGAATTTTTCGGACTTAGAAATTTTTTCCAACTTTTTTTTCTTTCGCTCTTTCTCTCTTTTTCAGCCGCTTTCATTCATCCAAGTCCCGGCTACAGCGTCACTACCCCCGTCGTCGGGACTTGGAAAAATTTTTCATTTTTTCGGACTCTGACATTTTTTCAACTTTTCTTATTTTTCAACTTTTTGACACTGTCTCGCTTCGCCCGTCGGATCGACTTCATTTCCGTAGATATCAAGTCAC
>NW_025804832.1:0-61952 GCF_021234035.1 Daphnia pulicaria | reverse complement strand
ACGTTTCAGGAGGTGGAGAACCCAAATTCAAAAAATCCGAAAAAATGATGAGAAAAGACTTTTCAGGAGGTTAAAGGTCAAAGTTCAAAAAATCCGAAAAAATGATGAGAAAAGACGTTTCAGGAAGTCAAAATTCAAAAAATCCGAAAAAATGATGAGAAAAAACTTTTCAGGAGGTTTAAGGTCAAAGTTCAAAAAATCCTAAAAAATGATGTGGTAAGACGTTTCAGAAGGTCAAAGGTCAAAGTTCAAAAAATCCGAAAAAATGATGAGAAAAGACGTTTCAGGAGGTGGAGAACCCAAGTTCAAGAAATCCGAAAAAATGATGAGAAAAGACGTTTCAGGAGGTGGAGAGGCCCAAGTTCAAAAAATCCGAAAAAGTGATGAGAAAAGACGTTTCAGGAGGTGGAGAACCCAAATTCAAAAAATCCGAAAAAATGATGAGAAAAGACGTTTCAGGAGGTAAAAGTTCAAAAAATCAAAAAAAATGATGAGAAAAGACGTTTCAGAAATAGAGAGGTTCAAGTTCAAAAAATCCGAAAAAATGATGAGAAAAGACGTTTCAGAAGTGGAGAGGCTCAAGTTCAAAAAATCCGAAAAAATGATGAGAAAAGACGTTTCAGGAGGTGGAGAACCCAAAGTTCAAAAAATCCTAAAAAATGATGAGAAAAGACGTTTCAGGAGGTGGAGAACCCAAATTCAAAAAATCCGAAAAAATGATGAGAAAAGACGTTTCAGAAGTGGAGAGGCTCAAGTTCAAAAAATCCGAAAAAATGATGAAAAAAGACGTTTCAGGAGGTGGAGAACCCAAATTCAAAAAATCCGAAAAAATGATGAGAAAAGACTTTTCAGGAAGTCAAAATTCAAAAAATCCGAAAAAATGATGAGAAAAAACTTTTCAGGAGGTTTAAGGTCAAAGTTCAAAAAATCCTAAAAAATGATGAGAAAAGACGTTTCAGAAGGTCAAAGGTCAAAGTTCAAAAAATCCGAAAAAATGATGAGAAAAGACGTTTCAGGAGATGGAGAACCCAAATTCAAAAAATCCGAAAAAATGATGAGAAAAGACGTTTCAGGAGGTGGAGAACCCAAATTCAAAAAATCCGATAAAATGATGAGAAAAGACGTTTCAGGAGGTAAAAGTTCAAAAAATCCGAAAAAATGATGAGAAAAGACGTTTCAGAAGTGGAGAGGCTCAAGTTCAAAAAATCCAAAAAAATGATGAGAAAAGACGTTTCAGAAGTGGAGAGGCTCAAGTTCAAAAAATCCGAAAAAATGATGAGAAAAGACGTTTTAGGAGGTAAAAGGACAAAGTTCAAAAAATCCGAAAAAATGATGAGAAAAGACGTTTCAGGAGGTGGAGAACCCAAATTCAAAAAATCCGAAAAAATGATGAGAAAAGACGTTTCAGGAAGTCAAAATTCAAAAAATCCGAAAAAATGATGAGAAAAAACTTTTCAGGAGGTTTAAGGTCAAAGTTCAAAAAATCCTAAAAAATGATGAGAAAAGACGTTTCAGAAGGTCAAAGGTCAAAGTTCAAAAAATCCGAAAAAATGATGAGAAAAGACGTTTCAGGAGATGGAGAACCCAAATTCAAAAAATCCGAAAAAATGATGAGAAAAGACGTTTCAGGAGGTGGAGAACCCAAATTCAAAAAATCCGATAAAATGATGAGAAAAGACGTTTCAGGAGGTAAAAGTTCAAAAAATCCGAAAAAATGATGAGAAAAGACGTTTCAGAAGTGGAGAGGCTCAAGTTCAAAAAATCCAAAAAAATGATGAGAAAAGACGTTTCAGAAGTGGAGAGGCTCAAGTTCAAAAAATCCGAAAAAATGATGAGAAAAGACGTTTTAGGAGGTAAAAGGTCAAAGTTCAAAAAATCCGAAAAAATGATGAGAAAAGACGTTTTAGGAAGTCAAAATTCAAAAAATCCGAAAAAGTGATGAGAAAAGACGTTTCAGGAGGTGGAGAACCCAAATTCAAAATATCCGAAAAAATGATGAGAAAAGACGTTTCAGGAGGTAAAAGTTCAAAAAATCCGAAAAAATGATGAGAAAAGACGTTTCAGAAGTGGAGAGGCTCAAGTTCAAAAAATCCGAAAAAATGATGAGAAAAGACGTTTTAGGAGGTAAAAGGTCAAAGTTCAAAAATCCGAAAAAATGATGAGAAAAGACGTTTTAGGAAGTCAAAATTCAAAAAATCTGAAAAAGTGATGAGAAAAGACGTTTCAGGAGGTGGAGAACCCAAATTCAAAATATCCGAAAAAATGATGAGAAAAGACGTTTCAGGAGGTAAAAGTTCAAAAAATCCGAAAAAATGATGAGAAAAGACGTTTCAGGAGGTGGAGAGGCCCAAGTTCAAAAAATCCGAAAAAGTGATGAGAAAAGACGTTTCAGGAGGTGGAGAACCCAAATTCAAAAAATCCGAAAGAATGATGAGAAAAGACGTTTCAGGAGGTAAAAGTTCAAAAAATCAAAAAAAATGATGAGAAAAGACGTTTCAGAAATAGAGAGGTTCAAGTTCAAAAAATCCGAAAAAATGATGAGAAAAGACGTTTCAGAAGTGGAGAGGCTCAAGTTCAAAAAATCCGAAAAAATGATGAGAAAAGACGTTTCAGGAGGTGGAGAACCCAAAGTTCAAAAAATCCTAAAAAATGATGAGAAAAGACGTTTCAGGAGGTGGAGAACCCAAATTCAAAAAATCCGAAAAAATGATGAGAAAAGACGTTTCAAAAGTGGAGAGGCTCAAGTTCAAAAAATCCGAAAAAATGATGAAAAAAGACGTTTCAGGAGGTGGAGAACCCAAATTCAAAAAATCCGAAAAAATGATGAGAAAAGACTTTTCAGGAAGTCAAAATTCAAAAAATCCGAAAAAATGATGAGAAAAAACTTTTCAGGAGGTTTAAGGTCAAAGTTCAAAAAATCCTAAAAAATGATGAGAAAAGACGTTTCAGAAGGTCAAAGGTCAAAGTTCAAAAAATCCGAAAAAATGATGAGAAAAGACGTTTCAGGAGATGGAGAACCCAAATTCAAAAAATCCGAAAAAATGATGAGAAAAGACGTTTCAGGAGGTGGAGAACCCAAATTCAAAAAATCCGATAAAATGATGAGAAAAGACGTTTCAGGAGGTAAAAGTTCAAAAAATCCGAAAAAATGATGAGAAAAGACGTTTCAGAAGTGGAGAGGCTCAAGTTCAAAAAATCCAAAAAAATGATGAGAAAAGACGTTTCAGAAGTGGAGAGGCTCAAGTTCAAAAAATCCGAAAAAATGATGAGGAAAGACGTTTTAGGAGGTAAAAGGTCAAAGTTCAAAAAATCCGAAAAAATGATGAGAAAAGACGTTTTAGGAAGTCAAAATTCAAAAAATCCGAAAAAGTGATGAGAAAAGACGTTTCAGGAGGTGGAGAACCCAAATTCAAAATATCCGAAAAAATGATGAGAAAAGACGTTTCAGGAGGTTTAAGGTCAAAGTTCAAAAAATCCGAAAAAATGATGAGAAAAGACGTTTCAGGAGGTGGAGAACCCAAATTCAAAAAATCCGAAAAAATGATGAGAAAAGACGTTTCAGAAGTGGAGAGGCTCAAGTTCAAAAAATCCGAAAAAATGATGAGAAAAGACGTTTCAGGAGTTGGAAAACCCAAATTCAAAAAATCCGAAAAAATGATGAGAAAAGACTTTTCAGGAAGTCGAAATTCAAAAAATCCGAAAAAATGATGAGAAAAGACGTTTCAGAAGTGGAGAGGCTCAAGTTCAAAAAATCCGAAAAAATGATGAGAAAAGACGTTTCAGGAGGTGGAGAACTCAAATACAAAAAATCCGAAAAAATGATGAGAAAAGACTTTTCAGGAGGTTAAAGGTCAAAGTTCAAAAAATCCGAAAAAATGATGAGAAAAGACGTTTCAGGAGGTAAAAGTTCAAAAAATCCGAAAAAATGACGAGAAAAGACGTTTCAGAAGTGGAGAGGCTCAAGTTCAAAAAATCCGAAAAAATGATGAGAAAAGACGTTTCAGGAGGTGGAGAACCCAAATTCAAAAAATCCGAAAAAATGATGAGAAAAGACGTTTCAGGAGGTGGAGAACCCAAATTCAAAAAATCCGAAAAAATGATGAGAAAAGACGTTTCAGAAGTGGAGAGGCTCAAGTTCAAAAAATCCGAAAAAATGATGAGAAAAGACGTTTCAGGAGGTGGAGAACCCAAATTCAAAAAATCCGAAAAAATGATGAGAAAAGACGTTTCAGGAGGTGGAGAACCCAAATTCAAAAAATCCGAAAAAATGATGAGAAAAGACTTTTCAGGAGGTTAAAGGTCAAAGTTCAAAAAATCCGAAAAAATGATGAGAAAAGACGTTTCAGGAAGTCAAAATTCAAAAAATCCGAAAAAATGATGAGAAAAAACTTTTCAGGAGGTTTAAGGTCAAAGTTCAAAAAATCCTAAAAAATGATGTGGTAAGACGTTTCAGAAGGTCAAAGGTCAAAGTTCAAAAAATCCGAAAAAATGATGAGAAAAGACGTTTCAGGAGGTGGAGAACCCAAATTCAAAAAATCCGAAAAAATGATGAGAAAAGACGTTTCAGGAGGTGGAGAACCCAAGTTCAAAAAATCCGAAAAAATGATGAGAAAAGACGTTTCAGGAGGTGGAGAACCCAAGTTCAAGAAATCCGAAAAAATGATGAGAAAAGACGTTTCAGGAGGTGGAGAGGCCCAAGTTCAAAAAATCCGAAAAAGTGATGAGAAAAGACGTTTCAGGAGGTGGAGAACCCAAATTCAAAAAATCCGAAAAAATGATGAGAAAAGACGTTTCAGGAGGTAAAAGTTCAAAAAATCAAAAAAAATGATGAGAAAAGACGTTTCAGAAATAGAGAGGTTCAAGTTCAAAAAATCCGAAAAAATGATGAGAAAAGACGTTTCAGAAGTGGAGAGGCTCAAGTTCAAAAAATCCTAAAAAATGATGAGAAAAGACGTTTCAGGAGGTGGAGAACCCAAATTCAAAAAATCCGAAAAAATGATGAGAAAAGACGTTTCAGAAGTGGAGAGGCTCAAGTTCAAAAAATCCGAAAAAATGATGAAAAAAGACGTTTCAGGAGGTGGAGAACCCAAATTCAAAAAATCCGAAAAAATGATGAGAAAAGACTTTTCAGGAAGTCAAAATTCAAAAAATCCGAAAAAATGATGAGAAAAAACTTTTCAGGAGGTTTAAGGTCAAAGTTCAAAAAATCCTAAAAAATGATGAGAAAAGACGTTTCAGAAGGTCAAAGGTCAAAGTTCAAAAAATCCGAAAAAATGATGAGAAAAGACGTTTCAGGAGATGGAGAACCCAAATTCAAAAAATCCGAAAAAATGATGAGAAAAGACGTTTCAGGAGGTGGAGAACCCAAATTCAAAAAATCCGATAAAATGATGAGAAAAGACGTTTCAGGAGGTAAAAGTTCAAAAAATCCGAAAAAATGATGAGAAAAGACGTTTCAGAAGTGGAGAGGCTCAAGTTCAAAAAATCCAAAAAAATGATGAGAAAAGACGTTTCAGAAGTGGAGAGGCTCAAGTTCAAAAAATCCGAAAAAATGATGAGAAAAGACGTTTTAGGAGGTAAAAGGTCAAAGTTAAAAAAATCCGAAAAAATGATGAGAAAAGACGTTTTAGGAAGTCAAAATTCAAAAAATCCGAAAAAGTGATGAGAAAAGACGTTTCAGGAGGTGGAGAACCCAAATTCAAAATATCCGAAAAAATGATGAGAAAAGACGTTTCAGGAGGTAAAAGTTCAAAAAATCCGAAAAAATGATGAGAAAAGACGTTTCAGAAGTGGAGAGGCTCAAGTTCAAAAAATCCGAAAAAATGATGAGAAAAGACGTTTTAGGAGGTAAAAGGTCAAAGTTCAAAAAATCCGAAAAAATGATGAGAAAAGACGTTTTAGGAAGTCAAAATTCAAAAAATCTGAAAAAGTGATGAGAAAAGACGTTTCAGGAGGTGGAGAACCCAAATTCAAAATATCCGAAAAAATGATGAGAAAAGACGTTTCAGGAGGTAAAAGTTCAAAAAATCCGAAAAAATGATGAGAAAAGACGTTTCAGAAGTGGAGAGGCTCAAGTTCAAAAAATCCGAAAAAATGATGAGAAAAGACGTTTCAGGAGGTGGAGAACCCAAAGTTCAAAAAATCCTAAAAAATGATGAGAAAAGACGTTTCAGGAGGTGGAGAACCCAAATTCAAAAAATCCGAAAAAATGATGAGAAAAGACGTTTCAAAAGTGGAGAGGCTCAAGTTCAAAAAATCCGAAAAAATGATGAAAAAAGACGTTTCAGGAGGTGGAGAACCCAAATTCAAAAAATCCGAAAAAATGATGAGAAAAGACTTTTCAGGAAGTCAAAATTCAAAAAATCCGAAAAAATGATGAGAAAAAACTTTTCAGGAGGTTTAAGGTCAAAGTTCAAAAAATCCTAAAAAATGATGAGAAAAGACGTTTCAGAAGGTCAAAGGTCAAAGTTCAAAAAATCCGAAAAAATGATGAGAAAAGACGTTTCAGGAGATGGAGAACCCAAATTCAAAAAATCCGAAAAAATGATGAGAAAAGACGTTTCAGGAGGTGGAGAACCCAAATTCAAAAAATCCGATAAAATGATGAGAAAAGACGTTTCAGGAGGTAAAAGTTCAAAAAATCCGAAAAAATGATGAGAAAAGACGTTTCAGAAGTGGAGAGGCTCAAGTTCAAAAAATCCAAAAAAATGATGAGAAAAGACGTTTCAGAAGTGGAGAGGCTCAAGTTCAAAAAATCCGAAAAAATGATGAGGAAAGACGTTTTAGGAGGTAAAAGGTCAAAGTTCAAAAAATCCGAAAAAATGATGAGAAAAGACGTTTTAGGAAGTCAAAATTCAAAAAATCCGAAAAAGTGATGAGAAAAGACGTTTCAGGAGGTGGAGAACCCAAATTCAAAATATCCGAAAAAATGATGAGAAAAGACGTTTCAGGAGGTTTAAGGTCAAAGTTCAAAAAATCCGAAAAAATGATGAGAAAAGACGTTTCAGGAGGTGGAGAACCCAAATTCAAAAAATCCGAAAAAATGATGAGAAAAGACGTTTCAGAAGTGGAGAGGCTCAAGTTCAAAAAATCCGAAAAAATGATGAGAAAAGACGTTTCAGGAGTTGGAAAACCCAAATTCAAAAAATCCGAAAAAATGATGAGAAAAGACTTTTCAGGAAGTCGAAATTCAAAAAATCCGAAAAAATGATGAGAAAAGACGTTTCAGAAGTGGAGAGGCTCAAGTTCAAAAAATCCGAAAAAATGATGAGAAAAGACGTTTCAGGAGGTGGAGAACTCAAATACAAAAAATCCGAAAAAATGATGAGAAAAGACTTTTCAGGAGGTTAAAGGTCAAAGTTCAAAAAATCCGAAAAAATGATGAGAAAAGACGTTTCAGGAGGTAAAAGTTCAAAAAATCCGAAAAAATGACGAGAAAAGACGTTTCAGAAGTGGAGAGGCTCAAGTTCAAAAAATCCGAAAAAATGATGAGAAAAGACGTTTCAGGAGGTGGAGAACCCAAATTCAAAAAATCCGAAAAAATGATGAGAAAAGACGTTTCAGGAGGTGGAGAACCCAAATTCAAAAAATCCGAAAAAATGATGAGAAAAGACGTTTCAGAAGTGGAGAGGCTCAAGTTCAAAAAATCCGAAAAAATGATGAGAAAAGACGTTTCAGGAGGTGGAGAACCCAAATTCAAAAAATCCGAAAAAATGATGAGAAAAGACGTTTCAGGAGGTGGAGAACCCAAATTCAAAAAATCCGAAAAAATGATGAGAAAAGACTTTTCAGGAGGTTAAAGGTCAAAGTTCAAAAAATCCGAAAAAATGATGAGAAAAGACGTTTCAGGAAGTCAAAATTCAAAAAATCCGAAAAAATGATGAGAAAAAACTTTTCAGGAGGTTTAAGGTCAAAGTTCAAAAAATCCTAAAAAATGATGTGGTAAGACGTTTCAGAAGGTCAAAGGTCAAAGTTCAAAAAATCCGAAAAAATGATGAGAAAAGACGTTTCAGGAGGTGGAGAACCCAAATTCAAAAAATCCGAAAAAATGATGAGAAAAGACGTTTCAGGAGGTGGAGAACCCAAGTTCAAAAAATCCGAAAAAATGATGAGAAAAGACGTTTCAGGAGGTGGAGAACCCAAGTTCAAGAAATCCGAAAAAATGATGAGAAAAGACGTTTCAGGAGGTGGAGAGGCCCAAGTTCAAAAAATCCGAAAAAGTGATGAGAAAAGACGTTTCAGGAGGTGGAGAACCCAAATTCAAAAAATCCGAAAAAATGATGAGAAAAGACGTTTCAGGAGGTAAAAGTTCAAAAAATCAAAAAAAATGATGAGAAAAGACGTTTCAGAAATAGAGAGGTTCAAGTTCAAAAAATCCGAAAAAATGATGAGAAAAGACGTTTCAGAAGTGGAGAGGCTCAAGTTCAAAAAATCCTAAAAAATGATGAGAAAAGACGTTTCAGGAGGTGGAGAACCCAAATTCAAAAAATCCGAAAAAATGATGAGAAAAGACGTTTCAGAAGTGGAGAGGCTCAAGTTCAAAAAATCCGAAAAAATGATGAAAAAAGACGTTTCAGGAGGTGGAGAACCCAAATTCAAAAAATCCGAAAAAATGATGAGAAAAGACTTTTCAGGAAGTCAAAATTCAAAAAATCCGAAAAAATGATGAGAAAAAACTTTTCAGGAGGTTTAAGGTCAAAGTTCAAAAAATCCTAAAAAATGATGAGAAAAGACGTTTCAGAAGGTCAAAGGTCAAAGTTCAAAAAATCCGAAAAAATGATGAGAAAAGACGTTTCAGGAGATGGAGAACCCAAATTCAAAAAATCCGAAAAAATGATGAGAAAAGACGTTTCAGGAGGTGGAGAACCCAAATTCAAAAAATCCGATAAAATGATGAGAAAAGACGTTTCAGGAGGTAAAAGTTCAAAAAATCCGAAAAAATGATGAGAAAAGACGTTTCAGAAGTGGAGAGGCTCAAGTTCAAAAAATCCAAAAAAATGATGAGAAAAGACGTTTCAGAAGTGGAGAGGCTCAAGTTCAAAAAATCCGAAAAAATGATGAGAAAAGACGTTTTAGGAGGTAAAAGGTCAAAGTTAAAAAAATCCGAAAAAATGATGAGAAAAGACGTTTTAGGAAGTCAAAATTCAAAAAATCCGAAAAAGTGATGAGAAAAGACGTTTCAGGAGGTGGAGAACCCAAATTCAAAATATCCGAAAAAATGATGAGAAAAGACGTTTCAGGAGGTAAAAGTTCAAAAAATCCGAAAAAATGATGAGAAAAGACGTTTCAGAAGTGGAGAGGCTCAAGTTCAAAAAATCCGAAAAAATGATGAGAAAAGACGTTTTAGGAAGTCAAAATTCAAAAAATCTGAAAAAGTGATGAGAAAAGACGTTTCAGGAGGTGGAGAACCCAAATTCAAAATATCCGAAAAAATGATGAGAAAAGACGTTTCAGGAGGTAAAAGTTCAAAAAATCCGAAAAAATGATGAGAAAAGACGTTTCAGAAGTGGAGAGGCTCAAGTTCAAAAAATCCGAAAAAATGATGAGAAAAGACGTTTCAGGAGGTGGAGAACCCAAATTCAAAAAATCCGAAAAAATGATGAGAAAAGACTTTTCAGGAAGTCAAAATTCAAAAAATCCGAAAAAATGATGAGAAAAAACTTTTCAGGAGGTTTAAGGTCAAAGTTCAAAAAATCCTAAAAAATGATGAGAAAAGACGTTTAAGAAGGTCAAAGGTCAAAGTTCAAAAAATCCGAAAAAATGATGAGAAAAGACGTTTCAGGAGGTGGAGAACCCAAAGTTCAAAAAATCCTAAAAAATGATGAGAAAAGACGTTTCAGGAGGTGGAGAACCCAAATTCAAAAAATCCGAAAAAATGATGAGAAAAGACGTTTCAGAAGTGGAGAGGCTCAAGTTCAAAAAATCCGAAAAAATGATGAAAAAAGACGTTTCAGGAGGTGGAGAACCCAAATTCAAAAAATCCGAAAAAATGATGAGAAAAGACTTTTCAGGAAGTCAAAATTCAAAAAATCCGAAAAAATGATGAGAAAAAACTTTTCAGGAGGTTTAAGGTCAAAGTTCAAAAAATCCTAAAAAATGATGAGAAAAGACGTTTAAGAAGGTCAAAGGTCAAAGTTCAAAAAATCCGAAAAAATGATGAGAAAAGACGTTTCAGGAGGTGGAGAACCCAAAGTTCAAAAAATCCTAAAAAATGATGAGAAAAGACGTTTCAGGAGGTGGAGAACCCAAATTCAAAAAATCCGAAAAAATGATGAGAAAAGACGTTTCAGAAGTGGAGAGGCTCAAGTTCAAAAAATCCGAAAAAATGATGAAAAAAGACGTTTCAGGAGGTGGAGAACCCAAATTCAAAAAATCCGAAAAAATGATGAGAAAAGACTTTTCAGGAAGTCAAAATTCAAAAAATCCGAAAAAATGATGAGAAAAAACTTTTCAGGAGGTTTAAGGTCAAAGTTCAAAAAATCCTAAAAAATGATGAGAAAAGACGTTTAAGAAGGTCAAAGGTCAAAGTTCAAAAAATCCGAAAAAATGATGAGAAAAGACGTTTCAGGAGGTGGAGAACCCAAATTCAAAAAATCCGAAAAAATGATGAGAAAAGACGTTTCAGGAGGTGGAGAACCCAAATTCAAAAAATCCGAAAAAATGATGAGAAAAGACGTTTCAGAAGTGGAGAGGCTCAAGTTCAAAAAATCCGAAAAAATGATGAGAAAAGACGTTTCAGGAGGTGGAGAACCCAAATTCAAAAAATCCGAAAAAATGATGAGAAAAGACGTTTCAGGAGGTGGAGAACCCAAATTCAAAAAATCCGAAAAAATGATGAGAAAAGACTTTTCAGGAGGTTAAAGGTCAAAGTTCAAAAAATCCGAAAAAATGATGAGAAAAGACGTTTCAGGAAGTCAAAATTCAAAAAATCCGAAAAAATGATGAGAAAAAACTTTTCAGGAGGTTTAAGGTCAAAGTTCAAAAAATCCTAAAAAATGATGTGGTAAGACGTTTCAGAAGGTCAAAGGTCAAAGTTCAAAAAATCCGAAAAAATGATGAGAAAAGACGTTTCAGGAGGTGGAGAACCCAAATTCAAAAAATCCGAAAAAATGATGAGAAAAGACGTTTCAGGAGGTGGAGAACCCAAGTTCAAAAAATCCGAAAAAATGATGAGAAAAGACGTTTCAGGAGGTGGAGAACCCAAGTTCAAGAAATCCGAAAAAATGATGAGAAAAGACGTTTCAGGAGGTGGAGAGGCCCAAGTTCAAAAAATCCGAAAAAGTGATGAGAAAAGACGTTTCAGGAGGTGGAGAACCCAAATTCAAAAAATCCGAAAAAATGATGAGAAAAGACGTTTCAGGAGGTAAAAGTTCAAAAAATCAAAAAAAATGATGAGAAAAGACGTTTCAGAAATAGAGAGGTTCAGGTTCAAAAAATCCGAAAAAATGATGAGAAAAGACGTTTCAGAAGTGGAGAGGCTCAAGTTCAAAAAATCCTAAAAAATGATGAGAAAAGACGTTTCAGGAGGTGGAGAACCCAAATTCAAAAAATCCGAAAAAATGATGAGAAAAGACGTTTCAGAAGTGGAGAGGCTCAAGTTCAAAAAATCCGAAAAAATGATGAAAAAAGACGTTTCAGGAGGTGGAGAACCCAAATTCAAAAAATCCGAAAAAATGATGAGAAAAGACTTTTCAGGAAGTCAAAATTCAAAAAATCCGAAAAAATGATGAGAAAAAACTTTTCAGGAGGTTTAAGGTCAAAGTTCAAAAAATCCTAAAAAATGATGAGAAAAGACGTTTCAGAAGGTCAAAGGTCAAAGTTCAAAAAATCCGAAAAAATGATGAGAAAAGACGTTTCAGGAGATGGAGAACCCAAATTCAAAAAATCCGAAAAAATGATGAGAAAAGACGTTTCAGGAGGTGGAGAACCCAAATTCAAAAAATCCGATAAAATGATGAGAAAAGACGTTTCAGGAGGTAAAAGTTCAAAAAATCCGAAAAAATGATGAGAAAAGACGTTTCAGAAGTGGAGAGGCTCAAGTTCAAAAAATCCAAAAAAATGATGAGAAAAGACGTTTCAGAAGTGGAGAGGCTCAAGTTCAAAAAATCCGAAAAAATGATGAGAAAAGACGTTTTAGGAGGTAAAAGGTCAAAGTTAAAAAAATCCGAAAAAATGATGAGAAAAGACGTTTTAGGAAGTCAAAATTCAAAAAATCCGAAAAAGTGATGAGAAAAGACGTTTCAGGAGGTGGAGAACCCAAATTCAAAATATCCGAAAAAATGATGAGAAAAGACGTTTCAGGAGGTAAAAGTTCAAAAAATCCGAAAAAATGATGAGAAAAGACGTTTCAGAAGTGGAGAGGCTCAAGTTCAAAAAATCCGAAAAAATGATGAGAAAAGACGTTTTAGGAGGTAAAAGGTCAAAGTTCAAAAAATCCGAAAAAATGATGAGAAAAGACGTTTTAGGAAGTCAAAATTCAAAAAATCTGAAAAAGTGATGAGAAAAGACGTTTCAGGAGGTGGAGAACCCAAATTCAAAATATCCGAAAAAATGATGAGAAAAGACGTTTCAGGAGGTAAAAGTTCAAAAAATCCGAAAAAATGATGAGAAAAGACGTTTCAGAAGTGGAGAGGCTCAAGTTCAAAAAATCCGAAAAAATGATGAGAAAAGACGTTTCAGGAGGTGGAGAACCCAAATTCAAAAAATCCGAAAAAATGATGAGAAAAGACTTTTCAGGAAGTCAAAATTCAAAAAATCCGAAAAAATGATGAGAAAAAACTTTTCAGGAGGTTTAAGGTCAAAGTTCAAAAAATCCTAAAAAATGATGAGAAAAGACGTTTAAGAAGGTCAAAGGTCAAAGTTCAAAAAATCCGAAAAAATGATGAGAAAAGACGTTTCAGGAGGTGGAGAACCCAAAGTTCAAAAAATCCTAAAAAATGATGAGAAAAGACGTTTCAGGAGGTGGAGAACCCAAATTCAAAAAATCCGAAAAAATGATGAGAAAAGACGTTTCAGAAGTGGAGAGGCTCAAGTTCAAAAAATCCGAAAAAATGATGAAAAAAGACGTTTCAGGAGGTGGAGAACCCAAATTCAAAAAATCCGAAAAAATGATGAGAAAAGACTTTTCAGGAAGTCAAAATTCAAAAAATCCGAAAAAATGATGAGAAAAAACTTTTCAGGAGGTTTAAGGTCAAAGTTCAAAAAATCCTAAAAAATGATGAGAAAAGACGTTTCAGAAGGTCAAAGGTCAAAGTTCAAAAAATCCGAAAAAATGATGAGAAAAGACGTTTCAGGAGATGGAGAACCCAAATTCAAAAAATCCGAAAAAATGATGAGAAAAGACGTTTCAGGAGGTGGAGAACCCAAATTCAAAAAATCCGATAAAATGATGAGAAAAGACGTTTCAGGAGGTAAAAGTTCAAAAAATCCGAAAAAATGATGAGAAAAGACGTTTCAGAAGTGGAGAGGCTCAAGTTCAAAAAATCCAAAAAAATGATGAGAAAAGACGTTTCAGAAGTGGAGAGGCTCAAGTTCAAAAAATCCAAAAAAATGATGAGAAAAGACGTTTCAGAAGTGGAGAGGCTCAAGTTCAAAAAATCCGAAAAAATGAAGAGAAAAGACGTTTTAGGAGGTAAAAGGTCAAAGTTCAAAAAATCCGAAAAAATGATGAGAAAAGACGTTTTAGGAAGTCAAAATTCAAAAAATCCGAAAAAGTGATGAGAAAAGACGTTTCAGGAGGTGGAGAACCCAAATTCAATATATCCGAAAAAATGATGAGAAAAGACGTTTCAGGAGGTAAAAGTTCAAAAAATCCGAAAAAATGATGAGAAAAGACGTTTCAGAAGTGGAGAGGCTCAAGTTCAAAAAATCCGAAAAAATGATGAGAAAAGACGTTTCAGGAGGTGGAGAACCCAAATTCAAAAAATCCGAAAAAATGATGAGAAAAGACTTTTCAGGAAGTCAAAATTCAAAAAATCCGAAAAAATGATGAGAAAAAACTTTTCAGGAGGTTTAAGGTCAAAGTTCAAAAAAACCTAAAAAATGATGAGAAAAGACGTTTCAGAAGGTCAAAGGTCAAAGTTCAAAAAATCCGAAAAAATGATGAGAAAAGACGTTTCAGGAGATGGAGAACCCAAATTAAAAAAATCCGAAAAAATGATGAGAAAAGACGTTTCAGGAGGTGGAGAACCCAAATTCAAAAAATCCGATAAAATGATGAGAAAAGACGTTTCAGGAGGTAAAAGTTCAAAAAATCCGAAAAAATGATGAGAAAAGACGTTTCAGAAGTGGAGAGGCTCAAGTTCAAAAAATCCAAAAAAATGATGAGAAAAGACGTTTCAGAAGTGGAGAGGCTCAAGTTCAAAAAATCCAAAAAAATGATGAGAAAAGACGTTTCAGAAGTGGAGAGGCTCAAGTTCAAAAAATCCGAAAAAATGAAGAGAAAAGACGTTTTAGGAGGTAAAAGGTCAAAGTTCAAAAAATCCGAAAAAATGATGAGAAAAGACGTTTTAGGAAGTCAAAATTCAAAAAATCCGAAAAAGTGATGAGAAAAGACGTTTCAGGAGGTGGAGAACCCAAATTCAAAATATCCGAAAAAATGATGAGAAAAGACGTTTCAGGAGGTAAAAGTTCAAAAAATCCGAAAAAATGATGAGAAAAGACGTTTCAGAAGTGGAGAGGCTCAAGTTCAAAAAATCCAAAAAAATGATGAGAAAAGACGTTTCAGAAGTGGAGAGGCTCAAGTTCAAAAAATCCAAAAAAATGATGAGAAAAGACGTTTCAGAAGTGGAGAGGCTCAAGTTCAAAAAATCCGAAAAAATGAAGAGAAAAGACGTTTTAGGAGGTAAAAGGTCAAAGTTCAAAAAATCCGAAAAAATGATGAGAAAAGACGTTTTAGGAAGTCAAAATTCAAAAAATCCGAAAAAGTGATGAGAAAAGACGTTTCAGGAGGTGGAGAACCCAAATTCAAAATATCCGAAAAAATGATGAGAAAAGACGTTTCAGGAGGTAAAAGTTCAAAAAATCCGAAAAAATGATGAGAAAAGACGTTTCAGAAGTGGAGAGGCTCAAGTTCAAAAAATCCGAAAAAATGATGAGAAAAGACGTTTCAGGAGGTGGAGAACCCAAATTCAAAAAATCCGAAAAAATGATGAGAAAAGACGTTTCAGGAGGTGGAGAACCCAAATTCAAAAAATCCGAAAAAATGATGAGAAAAGACTTTTCAGGAAGTCAAAATTCAAAAAATCCGAAAAAATGATGAGAAAAAACTTTTCAGGAGGTTTAAGGTCAAAGTTCAAAAAATCCTAAAAAATGATGAGAAAAGACGTTTAAGAAGGTCAAAGGTCAAAGTTCAAAAAATCCGAAAAAATGATGAGAAAAGACGTTTCAGGAGGTGGAGAACCCAAATTCAAAAAATCCGAAAAAATGATGAGAAAAGACGTTTCAGAAGTGGAGAGGCTCAAGTTCAAAAAATCCGAAAAAATGATGAGAAAAGACGTTTCAGGAGTTGGAAAACCCAAATTCAAAAAATCCGAAAAAATGATGAGAAAAGACGTTTTAGGAAGTCAAAATTCAAAAAATCCGAAAAAGTGATGAGAAAAGACGTTTCAGGAGGTGGAGAACCCAAATTCAATATATCCGAAAAAATGATGAGAAAAGACGTTTCAGGAGGTAAAAGTTCAAAAAATCCGAAAAAATGATGAGAAAAGACGTTTCAGAAGTGGAGAGGCTCAAGTTCAAAAAATCCGAAAAAATGATGAGAAAAGACGTTTCAGGAGGTGGAGAACCCAAATTCAAAAAATCCGAAAAAATGATGAGAAAAGACTTTTCAGGAAGTCAAAATTCAAAAAATCCGAAAAAATGATGAGAAAAAACTTTTCAGGAGGTTTAAGGTCAAAGTTCAAAAAAACCTAAAAAATGATGAGAAAAGACGTTTCAGAAGGTCAAAGGTCAAAGTTCAAAAAATCCGAAAAAATGATGAGAAAAGACGTTTCAGGAGATGGAGAACCCAAATTAAAAAAATCCGAAAAAATGATGAGAAAAGACGTTTCAGGAGGTGGAGAACCCAAATTCAAAAAATCCGATAAAATGATGAGAAAAGACGTTTCAGGAGGTAAAAGTTCAAAAAATCCGAAAAAATGATGAGAAAAGACGTTTCAGAAGTGGAGAGGCTCAAGTTCAAAAAATCCAAAAAAATGATGAGAAAAGACGTTTCAGAAGTGGAGAGGCTCAAGTTCAAAAAATCCAAAAAAATGATGAGAAAAGACGTTTCAGAAGTGGAGAGGCTCAAGTTCAAAAAATCCGAAAAAATGAAGAGAAAAGACGTTTTAGGAGGTAAAAGGTCAAAGTTCAAAAAATCCGAAAAAATGATGAGAAAAGACGTTTTAGGAAGTCAAAATTCAAAAAATCCGAAAAAGTGATGAGAAAAGACGTTTCAGGAGGTGGAGAACCCAAATTCAAAATATCCGAAAAAATGATGAGAAAAGACGTTTCAGGAGGTAAAAGTTCAAAAAATCCGAAAAAATGATGAGAAAAGACGTTTCAGAAGTGGAGAGGCTCAAGTTCAAAAAATCCAAAAAAATGATGAGAAAAGACGTTTCAGAAGTGGAGAGGCTCAAGTTCAAAAAATCCAAAAAAATGATGAGAAAAGACGTTTCAGAAGTGGAGAGGCTCAAGTTCAAAAAATCCGAAAAAATGAAGAGAAAAGACGTTTTAGGAGGTAAAAGGTCAAAGTTCAAAAAATCCGAAAAAATGATGAGAAAAGACGTTTTAGGAAGTCAAAATTCAAAAAATCCGAAAAAGTGATGAGAAAAGACGTTTCAGGAGGTGGAGAACCCAAATTCAAAATATCCGAAAAAATGATGAGAAAAGACGTTTCAGGAGGTAAAAGTTCAAAAAATCCGAAAAAATGATGAGAAAAGACGTTTCAGAAGTGGAGAGGCTCAAGTTCAAAAAATCCGAAAAAATGATGAGAAAAGACGTTTCAGGAGGTGGAGAACCCAAATTCAAAAAATCCGAAAAAATGATGAGAAAAGACGTTTCAGGAGGTGGAGAACCCAAATTCAAAAAATCCGAAAAAATGATGAGAAAAGACTTTTCAGGAAGTCAAAATTCAAAAAATCCGAAAAAATGATGAGAAAAAACTTTTCAGGAGGTTTAAGGTCAAAGTTCAAAAAATCCTAAAAAATGATGAGAAAAGACGTTTAAGAAGGTCAAAGGTCAAAGTTCAAAAAATCCGAAAAAATGATGAGAAAAGACGTTTCAGGAGGTGGAGAACCCAAATTCAAAAAATCCGAAAAAATGATGAGAAAAGACGTTTCAGAAGTGGAGAGGCTCAAGTTCAAAAAATCCGAAAAAATGATGAGAAAAGACGTTTCAGGAGTTGGAAAACCCAAATTCAAAAAATCCGAAAAAATGATGAGAAAAGACTTTTCAGGAAGTCGAAATTCAAAAAATCCGAAAAAATGATGAGAAAAGACGTTTCAGAAGTGGAGAGGCTCAAGTTCAAAAAATCCGAAAAAATGATGAGAAAAGACGTTTCAGAAGTGGAGAGGCTCAAGTTCAAAAAATCCGAAAAAATGATGAGAAAAGACGTTTCAGGAGGTGGAGAACTCAAATTCAAAAAATCCGAAAAAATGATGAGAAAAGACGTTTCAGGAGGTGGAGAACCCAAATTCAAGAAATCCGAAAAAATGATGAGAAAAGACGTTTCAGAAGTGGAGAGGCTCAAGTTCAAAAAATCCGAAAAAATGATGAGAAAAGACGTTTCAGGAGGTGGAGAACTCAAATACAAAAAATCCGAAAAAATGATGAGAAAAGACTTTTCAGGAGGTTAAAGGTCAAAGTTCAAAAAATCCGAAAAAATGATGAGAAAAGACGTTTCAGGAGGTAAAAGTTCAAAAAATCCGAAAAAATGACGAGAAAAGACGTTTCAGAAGTGGAGAGGCTCAAGTTCAAAAAATCCGAAAAAATGATGAGAAAAGACGTTTCAGGAGGTGGAGAACCCAAATTCAAAAAATCCGAAAAAATGATGAGAAAAGACGTTTCAGGAGGTGGAGAACCCAAATTCAAAAAATCCGAAAAAATGATGAGAAAAGACGTTTCAGAAGTGGAGAGGCTCAAGTTCAAAAAATCCGAAAAAATGATGAGAAAAGACGTTTCAGGAGGTGGAGAACCCAAATTCAAAAAATCCGAAAAAATGATGAGAAAAGACGTTTCAGGAGGTGGAGAACCCAAATTCAAAAAATCCGAAAAAATGATGAGAAAAGACTTTTCAGGAGGTTAAAGGTCAAAGTTCAAAAAATCCGAAAAAATGATGAGAAAAGACGTTTCAGGAAGTCAAAATTCAAAAAATCCGAAAAAATGATGAGAAAAAACTTTTCAGGAGGTTTAAGGTCAAAGTTCAAAAAATCCTAAAAAATGATGTGGTAAGACGTTTCAGAAGGTCAAAGGTCAAAGTTCAAAAAATCCGAAAAAATGATGAGAAAAGACGTTTCAGGAGGTGGAGAACCCAAATTCAAAAAATCCGAAAAAATGATGAGAAAAGACGTTTCAGGAGGTGGAGAACCCAAGTTCAAAAAATCCGAAAAAATGATGAGAAAAGACGTTTCAGGAGGTGGAGAACCCAAGTTCAAGAAATCCGAAAAAATGATGAGAAAAGACGTTTCAGGAGGTGGAGAGGCCCAAGTTCAAAAAATCCGAAAAAGTGATGAGAAAAGACGTTTCAGGAGGTGGAGAACCCAAATTCAAAAAATCCGAAAAAATGATGAGAAAAGACGTTTCAGGAGGTAAAAGTTCAAAAAATCAAAAAAAATGATGAGAAAAGACGTTTCAGAAATAGAGAGGTTCAAGTTCAAAAAATCCGAAAAAATGATGAGAAAAGACGTTTCAGAAGTGGAGAGGCTCAAGTTCAAAAAATCCGAAAAAATGATGAAAAAAGACGTTTCAGGAGGTGGAGAACCCAAATTCAAAAAATCCGAAAAAATGATGAGAAAAGACTTTTCAGGAAGTCAAAATTCAAAAAATCCGAAAAAATGATGAGAAAAAACTTTTCAGGAGGTTTAAGGTCAAAGTTCAAAAAATCCTAAAAAATGATGAGAAAAGACGTTTCAGAAGGTCAAAGGTCAAAGTTCAAAAAATCCGAAAAAATGATGAGAAAAGACGTTTCAGGAGATGGAGAACCCAAATTCAAAAAATCCGAAAAAATGATGAGAAAAGACGTTTCAGGAGGTGGAGAACCCAAATTCAAAAAATCCGATAAAATGATGAGAAAAGACGTTTCAGGAGGTAAAAGTTCAAAAAATCCGAAAAAATGATGAGAAAAGACGTTTCAGAAGTGGAGAGGCTCAAGTTCAAAAAATCCAAAAAAATGATGAGAAAAGACGTTTCAGAAGTGGAGAGGCTCAAGTTCAAAAAATCCGAAAAAATGATGAGAAAAGACGTTTTAGGAGGTAAAAGGACAAAGTTCAAAAAATCCGAAAAAATGATGAGAAAAGACGTTTCAGGAGGTGGAGAACCCAAATTCAAAAAATCCGAAAAAATGATGAGAAAAGACGTTTCAGGAAGTCAAAATTCAAAAAATCCGAAAAAATGATGAGAAAAAACTTTTCAGGAGGTTTAAGGTCAAAGTTCAAAAAATCCTAAAAAATGATGAGAAAAGACGTTTCAGAAGGTCAAAGGTCAAAGTTCAAAAAATCCGAAAAAATGATGAGAAAAGACGTTTCAGGAGATGGAGAACCCAAATTCAAAAAATCCGAAAAAATGATGAGAAAAGACGTTTCAGGAGGTGGAGAACCCAAATTCAAAAAATCCGATAAAATGATGAGAAAAGACGTTTCAGGAGGTAAAAGTTCAAAAAATCCGAAAAAATGATGAGAAAAGACGTTTCAGAAGTGGAGAGGCTCAAGTTCAAAAAATCCAAAAAAATGATGAGAAAAGACGTTTCAGAAGTGGAGAGGCTCAAGTTCAAAAAATCCGAAAAAATGATGAGAAAAGACGTTTTAGGAGGTAAAAGGTCAAAGTTCAAAAAATCCGAAAAAATGATGAGAAAAGACGTTTTAGGAAGTCAAAATTCAAAAAATCCGAAAAAGTGATGAGAAAAGACGTTTCAGGAGGTGGAGAACCCAAATTCAAAATATCCGAAAAAATGATGAGAAAAGACGTTTCAGGAGGTAAAAGTTCAAAAAATCCGAAAAAATGATGAGAAAAGACGTTTCAGAAGTGGAGAGGCTCAAGTTCAAAAAATCCGAAAAAATGATGAGAAAAGACGTTTTAGGAGGTAAAAGGTCAAAGTTCAAAAAATCCGAAAAAATGATGAGAAAAGACGTTTTAGGAAGTCAAAATTCAAAAAATCTGAAAAAGTGATGAGAAAAGACGTTTCAGGAGGTGGAGAACCCAAATTCAAAATATCCGAAAAAATGATGAGAAAAGACGTTTCAGGAGGTAAAAGTTCAAAAAATCCGAAAAAATGATGAGAAAAGACGTTTCAGGAGGTGGAGAGGCCCAAGTTCAAAAAATCCGAAAAAGTGATGAGAAAAGACGTTTCAGGAGGTGGAGAACCCAAATTCAAAAAATCCGAAAAAATGATGAGAAAAGACGTTTCAGGAGGTAAAAGTTCAAAAAATCAAAAAAAATGATGAGAAAAGACGTTTCAGAAATAGAGAGGTTCAAGTTCAAAAAATCCGAAAAAATGATGAGAAAAGACGTTTCAGAAGTGGAGAGGCTCAAGTTCAAAAAATCCGAAAAAATGATGAGAAAAGACGTTTCAGGAGGTGGAGAACCCAAAGTTCAAAAAATCCTAAAAAATGATGAGAAAAGACGTTTCAGGAGGTGGAGAACCCAAATTCAAAAAATCCGAAAAAATGATGAGAAAAGACGTTTCAGAAGTGGAGAGGCTCAAGTTCAAAAAATCCGAAAAAATGATGAAAAAAGACGTTTCAGGAGGTGGAGAACCCAAATTCAAAAAATCCGAAAAAATGATGAGAAAAGACTTTTCAGGAAGTCAAAATTCAAAAAATCCGAAAAAATGATGAGAAAAAACTTTTCAGGAGGTTTAAGGTCAAAGTTCAAAAAATCCTAAAAAATGATGAGAAAAGACGTTTCAGAAGGTCAAAGGTCAAAGTTCAAAAAATCCGAAAAAATGATGAGAAAAGACGTTTCAGGAGATGGAGAACCCAAATTCAAAAAATCCGAAAAAATGATGAGAAAAGACGTTTCAGGAGGTGGAGAACCCAAATTCAAAAAATCCGATAAAATGATGAGAAAAGACGTTTCAGGAGGTAAAAGTTCAAAAAATCCGAAAAAATGATGAGAAAAGACGTTTCAGAAGTGGAGAGGCTCAAGTTCAAAAAATCCAAAAAAATGATGAGAAAAGACGTTTCAGAAGTGGAGAGGCTCAAGTTCAAAAAATCCGAAAAAATGATGAGAAAAGACGTTTCAGGAGGTGGAGAACTCAAATACAAAAAATCCGAAAAAATGATGAGAAAAGACTTTTCAGGAGGTTAAAGGTCAAAGTTCAAAAAATCCGAAAAAATGATGAGAAAAGACGTTTCAGGAGGTAAAAGTTCAAAAAATCCGAAAAAATGACGAGAAAAGACGTTTCAGAAGTGGAGAGGCTCAAGTTCAAAAAATCCGAAAAAATGATGAGAAAAGACGTTTCAGGAGGTGGAGAACCCAAATTCAAAAAATCCGAAAAAATGATGAGAAAAGACGTTTCAGGAGGTGGAGAACCCAAATTCAAAAAATCCGAAAAAATGATGAGAAAAGACGTTTCAGAAGTGGAGAGGCTCAAGTTCAAAAAATCCGAAAAAATGATGAGAAAAGACGTTTCAGGAGGTGGAGAACCCAAATTCAAAAAATCCGAAAAAATGATGAGAAAAGACGTTTCAGGAGGTGGAGAACCCAAATTCAAAAAATCCGAAAAAATGATGAGAAAAGACTTTTCAGGAGGTTAAAGGTCAAAGTTCAAAAAATCCGAAAAAATGATGAGAAAAGACGTTTCAGGAAGTCAAAATTCAAAAAATCCGAAAAAATGATGAGAAAAAACTTTTCAGGAGGTTTAAGGTCAAAGTTCAAAAAATCCTAAAAAATGATGTGGTAAGACGTTTCAGAAGGTCAAAGGTCAAAGTTCAAAAAATCCGAAAAAATGATGAGAAAAGACGTTTCAGGAGGTGGAGAACCCAAATTCAAAAAATCCGAAAAAATGATGAGAAAAGACGTTTCAGGAGGTGGAGAACCCAAGTTCAAAAAATCCGAAAAAATGATGAGAAAAGACGTTTCAGGAGGTGGAGAACCCAAGTTCAAGAAATCCGAAAAAATGATGAGAAAAGACGTTTCAGGAGGTGGAGAGGCCCAAGTTCAAAAAATCCGAAAAAGTGATGAGAAAAGACGTTTCAGGAGGTGGAGAACCCAAATTCAAAAAATCCGAAAAAATGATGAGAAAAGACGTTTCAGGAGGTAAAAGTTCAAAAAATCAAAAAAAATGATGAGAAAAGACGTTTCAGAAATAGAGAGGTTCAAGTTCAAAAAATCCGAAAAAATGATGAGAAAAGACGTTTCAGAAGTGGAGAGGCTCAAGTTCAAAAAATCCGAAAAAATGATGAAAAAAGACGTTTCAGGAGGTGGAGAACCCAAATTCAAAAAATCCGAAAAAATGATGAGAAAAGACTTTTCAGGAAGTCAAAATTCAAAAAATCCGAAAAAATGATGAGAAAAAACTTTTCAGGAGGTTTAAGGTCAAAGTTCAAAAAATCCTAAAAAATGATGAGAAAAGACGTTTCAGAAGGTCAAAGGTCAAAGTTCAAAAAATCCGAAAAAATGATGAGAAAAGACGTTTCAGGAGATGGAGAACCCAAATTCAAAAAATCCGAAAAAATGATGAGAAAAGACGTTTCAGGAGGTGGAGAACCCAAATTCAAAAAATCCGATAAAATGATGAGAAAAGACGTTTCAGGAGGTAAAAGTTCAAAAAATCCGAAAAAATGATGAGAAAAGACGTTTCAGAAGTGGAGAGGCTCAAGTTCAAAAAATCCAAAAAAATGATGAGAAAAGACGTTTCAGAAGTGGAGAGGCTCAAGTTCAAAAAATCCGAAAAAATGATGAGAAAAGACGTTTTAGGAGGTAAAAGGACAAAGTTCAAAAAATCCGAAAAAATGATGAGAAAAGACGTTTCAGGAGGTGGAGAACCCAAATTCAAAAAATCCGAAAAAATGATGAGAAAAGACGTTTCAGGAAGTCAAAATTCAAAAAATCCGAAAAAATGATGAGAAAAAACTTTTCAGGAGGTTTAAGGTCAAAGTTCAAAAAATCCTAAAAAATGATGAGAAAAGACGTTTCAGAAGGTCAAAGGTCAAAGTTCAAAAAATCCGAAAAAATGATGAGAAAAGACGTTTCAGGAGATGGAGAACCCAAATTCAAAAAATCCGAAAAAATGATGAGAAAAGACGTTTCAGGAGGTGGAGAACCCAAATTCAAAAAATCCGATAAAATGATGAGAAAAGACGTTTCAGGAGGTAAAAGTTCAAAAAATCCGAAAAAATGATGAGAAAAGACGTTTCAGAAGTGGAGAGGCTCAAGTTCAAAAAATCCAAAAAAATGATGAGAAAAGACGTTTCAGAAGTGGAGAGGCTCAAGTTCAAAAAATCCGAAAAAATGATGAGAAAAGACGTTTTAGGAGGTAAAAGGTCAAAGTTCAAAAAATCCGAAAAAATGATGAGAAAAGACGTTTTAGGAAGTCAAAATTCAAAAAATCCGAAAAAGTGATGAGAAAAGACGTTTCAGGAGGTGGAGAACCCAAATTCAAAATATCCGAAAAAATGATGAGAAAAGACGTTTCAGGAGGTAAAAGTTCAAAAAATCCGAAAAAATGATGAGAAAAGACGTTTCAGAAGTGGAGAGGCTCAAGTTCAAAAAATCCGAAAAAATGATGAGAAAAGACGTTTTAGGAGGTAAAAGGTCAAAGTTCAAAAAATCCGAAAAAATGATGAGAAAAGACGTTTTAGGAAGTCAAAATTCAAAAAATCTGAAAAAGTGATGAGAAAAGACGTTTCAGGAGGTGGAGAACCCAAATTCAAAATATCCGAAAAAATGATGAGAAAAGACGTTTCAGGAGGTAAAAGTTCAAAAAATCCGAAAAAATGATGAGAAAAGACGTTTCAGGAGGTGGAGAGGCCCAAGTTCAAAAAATCCGAAAAAGTGATGAGAAAAGACGTTTCAGGAGGTGGAGAACCCAAATTCAAAAAATCCGAAAAAATGATGAGAAAAGACGTTTCAGGAGGTAAAAGTTCAAAAAATCAAAAAAAATGATGAGAAAAGACGTTTCAGAAATAGAGAGGTTCAAGTTCAAAAAATCCGAAAAAATGATGAGAAAAGACGTTTCAGAAGTGGAGAGGCTCAAGTTCAAAAAATCCGAAAAAATGATGAGAAAAGACGTTTCAGGAGGTGGAGAACCCAAAGTTCAAAAAATCCTAAAAAATGATGAGAAAAGACGTTTCAGGAGGTGGAGAACCCAAATTCAAAAAATCCGATAAAATGATGAGAAAAGACTTTTCAGGAAGTCAAAATTCAAAAAATCCGAAAAAATGATGAGAAAAAACTTTTCAGGAGGTTTAAGGTCAAAGTTCAAAAAATCCTAAAAAATGATGAGAAAAGACGTTTCAGAAGGTCAAAGGTCAAAGTTCAAAAAATCCGAAAAAATGATGAGAAAAGACGTTTCAGGAGATGGAGAACCCAAATTCAAAAAATCCGAAAAAATGATGAGAAAAGACGTTTCAGGAGGTGGAGAACCCAAATTCAAAAAATCCGATAAAATGATGAGAAAAGACGTTTCAGGAGGTAAAAGTTCAAAAAATCCGAAAAAATGATGAGAAAAGACGTTTCAGAAGTGGAGAGGCTCAAGTTCAAAAAATCCAAAAAAATGATGAGAAAAGACGTTTCAGAAGTGGAGAGGCTCAAGTTCAAAAAATCCGAAAAAATGATGAGGAAAGACGTTTTAGGAGGTAAAAGGTCAAAGTTCAAAAAATCCGAAAAAATGATGAGAAAAGACGTTTTAGGAAGTCAAAATTCAAAAAATCCGAAAAAGTGATGAGAAAAGACGTTTCAGGAGGTGGAGAACCCAAATTCAAAATATCCGAAAAAATGATGAGAAAAGACGTTTCAGGAGGTTTAAGGTCAAAGTTCAAAAAATCCGAAAAAATGATGAGAAAAGACGTTTCAGGAGGTGGAGAACCCAAATTCAAAAAATCCGAAAAAATGATGAGAAAAGACGTTTCAGAAGTGGAGAGGCTCAAGTTCAAAAAATCCGAAAAAATGATGAGAAAAGACGTTTCAGGAGTTGGAAAACCCAAATTCAAAAAATCCGAAAAAATGATGAGAAAAGACTTTTCAGGAAGTCGAAATTCAAAAAATCCGAAAAAATGATGAGAAAAGACGTTTCAGAAGTGGAGAGGCTCAAGTTCAAAAAATCCGAAAAAATGATGAGAAAAGACGTTTCAGGAGGTGGAGAACTCAAATACAAAAAATCCGAAAAAATGATGAGAAAAGACTTTTCAGGAGGTTAAAGGTCAAAGTTCAAAAAATCCGAAAAAATGATGAGAAAAGACGTTTCAGGAGGTAAAAGTTCAAAAAATCCGAAAAAATGACGAGAAAAGACGTTTCAGAAGTGGAGAGGCTCAAGTTCAAAAAATCCGAAAAAATGATGAGAAAAGACGTTTCAGGAGGTGGAGAACCCAAATTCAAAAAATCCGAAAAAATGATGAGAAAAGACGTTTCAGGAGGTGGAGAACCCAAATTCAAAAAATCCGAAAAAATGATGAGAAAAGACGTTTCAGAAGTGGAGAGGCTCAAGTTCAAAAAATCCGAAAAAATGATGAGAAAAGACGTTTCAGGAGGTGGAGAACCCAAATTCAAAAAATCCGAAAAAATGATGAGAAAAGACGTTTCAGGAGGTGGAGAACCCAAATTCAAAAAATCCGAAAAAATGATGAGAAAAGACGTTTCAGAAGTGGAGAGGCTCAAGTTCAAAAAATCCGAAAAAATGATGAGAAAAGACGTTTCAGGAGGTGGAGAACCCAAATTCAAAAAATCCGAAAAAATGATGAGAAAAGACGTTTCAGGAGGTGGAGAACCCAAATTCAAAAAATCCGAAAAAATGATGAGAAAAGACTTTTCAGGAGGTTAAAGGTCAAAGTTCAAAAAATCCGAAAAAATGATGAGAAAAGACGTTTCAGGAAGTCAAAATTCAAAAAATCCGAAAAAATGATGAGAAAAAACTTTTCAGGAGGTTTAAGGTCAAAGTTCAAAAAATCCTAAAAAATGATGTGGTAAGACGTTTCAGAAGGTCAAAGGTCAAAGTTCAAAAAATCCGAAAAAATGATGAGAAAAGACGTTTCAGGAGGTGGAGAACCCAAATTCAAAAAATCCGAAAAAATGATGAGAAAAGACGTTTCAGGAGGTGGAGAACCCAAGTTCAAAAAATCCGAAAAAGTGATGAGAAAAGACGTTTCAGGAGGTGGAGAACCCAAATTCAAAAAATCCGAAAAAATGATGAGAAAAGACGTTTCAGGAGGTGGAGAGGCCCAAGTTCAAAAAATCCGAAAAAGTGATGAGAAAAGACGTTTCAGGAGGTGGAGAACCCAAATTCAAAAAATCCGAAAAAATGATGAGAAAAGACGTTTCAGGAGGTAAAAGTTCAAAAAATCAAAAAAAATGATGAGAAAAGACGTTTCAGAAATAGAGAGGTTCAAGTTCAAAAAATCCGAAAAAATGATGAGAAAAGACGTTTCAGAAGTGGAGAGGCTCAAGTTCAAAAAATCCGAAAAAATGATGAGAAAAGACGTTTCAGGAGGTGGAGAACCCAAAGTTCAAAAAATCCTAAAAAATGATGAGAAAAGACGTTTCAGGAGGTGGAGAACCCAAATTCAAAAAATCCGATAAAATGATGAGAAAAGACTTTTCAGGAAGTCAAAATTCAAAAAATCCGAAAAAATGATGAGAAAAAACTTTTCAGGAGGTTTAAGGTCAAAGTTCAAAAAATCCTAAAAAATGATGAGAAAAGACGTTTCAGAAGGTCAAAGGTCAAAGTTCAAAAAATCCGAAAAAATGATGAGAAAAGACGTTTCAGGAGATGGAGAACCCAAATTCAAAAAATCCGAAAAAATGATGAGAAAAGACGTTTCAGGAGGTGGAGAACCCAAATTCAAAAAATCCGATAAAATGATGAGAAAAGACGTTTCAGGAGGTAAAAGTTCAAAAAATCCGAAAAAATGATGAGAAAAGACGTTTCAGAAGTGGAGAGGCTCAAGTTCAAAAAATCCAAAAAAATGATGAGAAAAGACGTTTCAGAAGTGGAGAGGCTCAAGTTCAAAAAATCCGAAAAAATGATGAGGAAAGACGTTTTAGGAGGTAAAAGGTCAAAGTTCAAAAAATCCGAAAAAATGATGAGAAAAGACGTTTTAGGAAGTCAAAATTCAAAAAATCCGAAAAAGTGATGAGAAAAGACGTTTCAGGAGGTGGAGAACCCAAATTCAAAATATCCGAAAAAATGATGAGAAAAGACGTTTCAGGAGGTTTAAGGTCAAAGTTCAAAAAATCCGAAAAAATGATGAGAAAAGACGTTTCAGGAGGTGGAGAACCCAAATTCAAAAAATCCGAAAAAATGATGAGAAAAGACGTTTCAGAAGTGGAGAGGCTCAAGTTCAAAAAATCCGAAAAAATGATGAGAAAAGACGTTTCAGGAGTTGGAAAACCCAAATTCAAAAAATCCGAAAAAATGATGAGAAAAGACTTTTCAGGAAGTCGAAATTCAAAAAATCCGAAAAAATGATGAGAAAAGACGTTTCAGAAGTGGAGAGGCTCAAGTTCAAAAAATCCGAAAAAATGATGAGAAAAGACGTTTCAGGAGGTGGAGAACTCAAATACAAAAAATCCGAAAAAATGATGAGAAAAGACTTTTCAGGAGGTTAAAGGTCAAAGTTCAAAAAATCCGAAAAAATGATGAGAAAAGACGTTTCAGGAGGTAAAAGTTCAAAAAATCCGAAAAAATGACGAGAAAAGACGTTTCAGAAGTGGAGAGGCTCAAGTTCAAAAAATCCGAAAAAATGATGAGAAAAGACGTTTCAGGAGGTGGAGAACCCAAATTCAAAAAATCCGAAAAAATGATGAGAAAAGACGTTTCAGGAGGTGGAGAACCCAAATTCAAAAAATCCGAAAAAATGATGAGAAAAGACGTTTCAGAAGTGGAGAGGCTCAAGTTCAAAAAATCCGAAAAAATGATGAGAAAAGACGTTTCAGGAGGTGGAGAACCCAAATTCAAAAAATCCGAAAAAATGATGAGAAAAGACGTTTCAGGAGGTGGAGAACCCAAATTCAAAAAATCCGAAAAAATGATGAGAAAAGACTTTTCAGGAGGTTAAAGGTCAAAGTTCAAAAAATCCGAAAAAATGATGAGAAAAGACGTTTCAGGAAGTCAAAATTCAAAAAATCCGAAAAAATGATGAGAAAAAACTTTTCAGGAGGTTTAAGGTCAAAGTTCAAAAAATCCTAAAAAATGATGTGGTAAGACGTTTCAGAAGGTCAAAGGTCAAAGTTCAAAAAATCCGAAAAAATGATGAGAAAAGACGTTTCAGGAGGTGGAGAACCCAAATTCAAAAAATCCGAAAAAATGATGAGAAAAGACGTTTCAGGAGGTGGAGAACCCAAGTTCAAAAAATCCGAAAAAGTGATGAGAAAAGACGTTTCAGGAGGTGGAGAACCCAAATTCAAAAAATCCGAAAAAATGATGAGAAAAGACGTTTCAGGAGGTAAAAGTTCAAAAAATCCGAAAAAATGATGAGAAAAGACGTTTCAGAAGTGGAGAGGCTCAAGTTCAAAAAATCCGAAAAAATGATGAGAAAAGACGTTTTAGGAGGTAAAAGGTCAAAGTTCAAAAAATCCGAAAAAATGATGAGAAAAGACGTTTTAGGAAGTCAAAATTCAAAAAATCTGAAAAAGTGATGAGAAAAGACGTTTCAGGAGGTGGAGAACCCAAATTCAAAATATCCGAAAAAATGATGAGAAAAGACGTTTCAGGAGGTAAAAGTTCAAAAAATCCGAAAAAATGATGAGAAAAGACGTTTCAGGAGGTGGAGAACCCAAAGTTCAAAAAATCCTAAAAAATGATGAGAAAAGACGTTTCAGGAGGTGGAGAACCCAAATTCAAAAAATCCGAAAAAATGATGAGAAAAGACGTTTCAGAAGTGGAGAGGCTCAAGTTCAAAAAATCCGAAAAAATGATGAAAAAAGACGTTTCAGGAGGTGGAGAACCCAAATTCAAAAAATCCGAAAAAATGATGAGAAAAGACTTTTCAGGAAGTCAAAATTCAAAAAATCCGAAAAAATGATGAGAAAAAACTTTTCAGGAGGTTTAAGGTCAAAGTTCAAAAAATCCTAAAAAATGATGAGAAAAGACGTTTCAGAAGGTCAAAGGTCAAAGTTCAAAAAATCCGAAAAAATGATGAGAAAAGACGTTTCAGGAGATGGAGAACCCAAATTCAAAAAATCCGAAAAAATGATGAGAAAAGACGTTTCAGGAGGTGGAGAACCCAAATTCAAAAAATCCGATAAAATGATGAGAAAAGACGTTTCAGGAGGTAAAAGTTCAAAAAATCCGAAAAAATGATGAGAAAAGACGTTTCAGAAGTGGAGAGGCTCAAGTTCAAAAAATCCAAAAAAATGATGAGAAAAGACGTTTCAGAAGTGGAGAGGCTCAAGTTCAAAAAATCCGAAAAAATGATGAGGAAAGACGTTTTAGGAGGTAAAAGGTCAAAGTTCAAAAAATCCGAAAAAATGATGAGAAAAGACGTTTTAGGAAGTCAAAATTCAAAAAATCCGAAAAAGTGATGAGAAAAGACGTTTCAGGAGGTGGAGAACCCAAATTCAAAATATCCGAAAAAATGATGAGAAAAGACGTTTCAGGAGGTTTAAGGTCAAAGTTCAAAAAATCCGAAAAAATGATGAGAAAAGACGTTTCAGGAGGTGGAGAACCCAAATTCAAAAAATCCGAAAAAATGATGAGAAAAGACGTTTCAGAAGTGGAGAGGCTCAAGTTCAAAAAATCCGAAAAAATGATGAGAAAAGACGTTTCAGGAGTTGGAAAACCCAAATTCAAAAAATCCGAAAAAATGATGAGAAAAGACTTTTCAGGAAGTCGAAATTCAAAAAATCCGAAAAAATGATGAGAAAAGACGTTTCAGAAGTGGAGAGGCTCAAGTTCAAAAAATCCGAAAAAATGATGAGAAAAGACGTTTCAGGAGGTGGAGAACTCAAATACAAAAAATCCGAAAAAATGATGAGAAAAGACTTTTCAGGAGGTTAAAGGTCAAAGTTCAAAAAATCCGAAAAAATGATGAGAAAAGACGTTTCAGGAGGTAAAAGTTCAAAAAATCCGAAAAAATGACGAGAAAAGACGTTTCAGAAGTGGAGAGGCTCAAGTTCAAAAAATCCGAAAAAATGATGAGAAAAGACGTTTCAGGAGGTGGAGAACCCAAATTCAAAAAATCCGAAAAAATGATGAGAAAAGACGTTTCAGGAGGTGGAGAACCCAAATTCAAAAAATCCGAAAAAATGATGAGAAAAGACGTTTCAGAAGTGGAGAGGCTCAAGTTCAAAAAATCCGAAAAAATGATGAGAAAAGACGTTTCAGGAGGTGGAGAACCCAAATTCAAAAAATCCGAAAAAATGATGAGAAAAGACGTTTCAGGAGGTGGAGAACCCAAATTCAAAAAATCCGAAAAAATGATGAGAAAAGACTTTTCAGGAGGTTAAAGGTCAAAGTTCAAAAAATCCGAAAAAATGATGAGAAAAGACGTTTCAGGAAGTCAAAATTCAAAAAATCCGAAAAAATGATGAGAAAAAACTTTTCAGGAGGTTTAAGGTCAAAGTTCAAAAAATCCTAAAAAATGATGTGGTAAGACGTTTCAGAAGGTCAAAGGTCAAAGTTCAAAAAATCCGAAAAAATGATGAGAAAAGACGTTTCAGGAGGTGGAGAACCCAAATTCAAAAAATCCGAAAAAATGATGAGAAAAGACGTTTCAGGAGGTGGAGAACCCAAGTTCAAAAAATCCGAAAAAATGATGAGAAAAGACGTTTCAGGAGGTGGAGAACCCAAGTTCAAGAAATCCGAAAAAATGATGAGAAAAGACGTTTCAGGAGGTGGAGAGGCCCAAATTCAAAAAATCCGAAAAAGTGATGAGAAAAGACGTTTCAGGAGGTGGAGAACCCAAATTCAAAAAATCCGAAAAAATGATGAGAAAAGACGTTTCAGGAGGTAAAAGTTCAAAAAATCAAAAAAAATGATGAGAAAAGACGTTTCAGAAATAGAGAGGTTCAAGTTCAAAAAATCCGAAAAAATGATGAGAAAAGACGTTTCAGAAGTGGAGAGGCTCAAGTTAAAAAAATCCTAAAAAATGATGAGAAAAGACGTTTCAGGAGGTGGAGAACCCAAATTCAAAAAATCCGAAAAAATGATGAGAAAAGACGTTTCAGAAGTGGAGAGGCTCAAGTTCAAAAAATCCGAAAAAATGATGAAAAAAGACGTTTCAGGAGGTGGAGAACCCAAATTCAAAAAATCCGAAAAAATGATGAGAAAAGACTTTTCAGGAAGTCAAAATTCAAAAAATCCGAAAAAATGATGAGAAAAAACTTTTCAGGAGGTTTAAGGTCAAAGTTCAAAAAATCCTAAAAAATGATGAGAAAAGACGTTTCAGAAGGTCAAAGGTCAAAGTTCAAAAAATCCGAAAAAATGATGAGAAAAGACGTTTCAGGAGATGGAGAACCCAAATTCAAAAAATCCGAAAAAATGATGAGAAAAGACGTTTCAGGAGGTGGAGAACCCAAATTCAAAAAATCCGATAAAATGATGAGAAAAGACGTTTCAGGAGGTAAAAGTTCAAAAAATCCGAAAAAATGATGAGAAAAGACGTTTCAGAAGTGGAGAGGCTCAAGTTCAAAAAATCCAAAAAAATGATGAGAAAAGACGTTTCAGAAGTGGAGAGGCTCAAGTTCAAAAAATCCGAAAAAATGATGAGAAAAGACGTTTTAGGAGGTAAAAGGTCAAAGTTAAAAAAATCCGAAAAAATGATGAGAAAAGACGTTTTAGGAAGTCAAAATTCAAAAAATCCGAAAAAGTGATGAGAAAAGACGTTTCAGGAGGTGGAGAACCCAAATTCAAAATATCCGAAAAAATGATGAGAAAAGACGTTTCAGGAGGTAAAAGTTCAAAAAATCCGAAAAAATGATGAGAAAAGACGTTTCAGAAGTGGAGAGGCTCAAGTTCAAAAAATCCGAAAAAATGATGAGAAAAGACGTTTTAGGAGGTAAAAGGTCAAAGTTCAAAAAATCCGAAAAAATGATGAGAAAAGACGTTTTAGGAAGTCAAAATTCAAAAAATCTGAAAAAGTGATGAGAAAAGACGTTTCAGGAGGTGGAGAACCCAAATTCAAAATATCCGAAAAAATGATGAGAAAAGACGTTTCAGGAGGTAAAAGTTCAAAAAATCCGAAAAAATGATGAGAAAAGACGTTTCAGAAGTGGAGAGGCTCAAGTTCAAAAAATCCGAAAAAATGATGAGAAAAGACGTTTCAGGAGGTGGAGAACCCAAATTCAAAAAATCCGAAAAAATGATGAGAAAAGACTTTTCAGGAAGTCAAAATTCAAAAAATCCGAAAAAATGATGAGAAAAAACTTTTCAGGAGGTTTAAGGTCAAAGTTCAAAAAATCCTAAAAAATGATGAGAAAAGACGTTTAAGAAGGTCAAAGGTCAAAGTTCAAAAAATCCGAAAAAATGATGAGAAAAGACGTTTCAGGAGGTGGAGAACCCAAATTCAAAAAATCCGAAAAAATGATGAGAAAAGACGTTTCAGAAGTGGAGAGGCTCAAGTTCAAAAAATCCGAAAAAATGATGAGAAAAGACGTTTCAGAAGTGGAGAGGCTCAAGTTCAAAAAATCCGAAAAAATGATGAAAAAAGACGTTTCAGGAGGTGGAGAACCCAAATTCAAAAAATCCGAAAAAATGATGAGAAAAGACTTTTCAGGAAGTCAAAATTCAAAAAATCCGAAAAAATGATGAGAAAAAACTTTTCTGGAGGTTTAAGGTCAAAGTTCAAAAAATCCTAAAAAATGATGAGAAAAGACGTTTCAGAAGGTCAAAGGTCAAAGTTCAAAAAATCCGAAAAAATGATGAGAAAAGACGTTTCAGGAGATGGAGAACCCAAATTCAAAAAATCCGAAAAAATGATGAGAAAAGACGTTTCAGGAGGTGGAGAACCCAAATTCAAAAAATCCGATAAAATGATGAGAAAAGACGTTTCAGGAGGTAAAAGTTCAAAAAATCCGAAAAAATGATGAGAAAAGACGTTTCAGAAGTGGAGAGGCTCAAGTTCAAAAAATCCAAAAAAATGATGAGAAAAGACGTTTCAGAAGTGGAGAGGCTCAAGTTCAAAAAATCCGAAAAAATGATGAGAAAAGACGTTTTAGGAGGTAAAAGGTCAAAGTTCAAAAAATCCGAAAAAATGATGAGAAAAGACGTTTTAGGAAGTCAAAATTCAAAAAATCCGAAAAAGTGATGAGAAAAGACGTTTCAGGAGGTGGAGAACCCAAATTCAAAATATCCGAAAAAATGATGAGAAAAGACGTTTCAGGAGGTTTAAGGTCAAAGTTCAAAAAATCCGAAAAAATGATGAGAAAAGACGTTTCAGGAGGTGGAGAACCCAAATTCAAAAAATCCGAAAAAATGATGAGAAAAGACGTTTCAGAAGTGGAGAGGCTCAAGTTCAAAAAATCCGAAAAAATGATGAGAAAAGACGTTTCAGGAGTTGGAAAACCCAAATTCAAAAAATCCGAAAAAATGATGAGAAAAGACTTTTCAGGAAGTCGAAATTCAAAAAATCCGAAAAAATGATGAGAAAAGACGTTTCAGAAGTGGAGAGGCTCAAGTTCAAAAAATCCTAAAAAATGATGAGAAAAGACGTTTCAGAAGGTCAAAGGTCAAAGTTCAAAAAATCCGAAAAAATGATGAGAAAAGACGTTTCAGGAGATGGAGAACCCAAATTCAAAAAATCCGAAAAAATGATGAGAAAAGACGTTTCAGGAGGTGGAGAACCCAAATTCAAAAAATCCGATAAAATGATGAGAAAAGACGTTTCAGGAGGTAAAAGTTCAAAAAATCCGAAAAAATGATGAGAAAAGACGTTTCAGAAGTGGAGAGGCTCAAGTTCAAAAAATCCAAAAAAATGATGAGAAAAGACGTTTCAGAAGTGGAGAGGCTCAAGTTCAAAAAATCCGAAAAAATGATGAGAAAAGACGTTTTAGGAGGTAAAAGGTCAAAGTTCAAAAAATCCGAAAAAATGATGAGAAAAGACGTTTTAGGAAGTCAAAATTCAAAAAATCCGAAAAAGTGATGAGAAAAGACGTTTCAGGAGGTGGAGAACCCAAATTCAAAATATCCGAAAAAATGATGAGAAAAGACGTTTCAGGAGGTAAAAGTTCAAAAAATCCGAAAAAATGATGAGAAAAGACGTTTCAGAAGTGGAGAGGCTCAAGTTCAAAAAATCCGAAAAAATGATGAGAAAAGACGTTTTAGGAGGTAAAAGGTCAAAGTTCAAAAAATCCGAAAAAATGATGAGAAAAGACGTTTTAGGAAGTCAAAATTCAAAAAATCTGAAAAAGTGATGAGAAAAGACGTTTCAGGAGGTGGAGAACCCAAATTCAAAATATCCGAAAAAATGATGAGAAAAGACGTTTCAGGAGGTAAAAGTTCAAAAAATCCGAAAAAATGATGAGAAAAGACGTTTCAGAAGTGGAGAGGCTCAAGTTCAAAAAATCCGAAAAAATGATGAGAAAAGACGTTTCAGGAGGTGGAGAACCCAAATTCAAAAAATCCGAAAAAATGATGAGAAAAGACTTTTCAGGAAGTCAAAATTCAAAAAATCCGAAAAAATGATGAGAAAAAACTTTTCAGGAGGTTTAAGGTCAAAGTTCAAAAAATCCTAAAAAATGATGAGAAAAGACGTTTAAGAAGGTCAAAGGTCAAAGTTCAAAAAATCCGAAAAAATGATAAGAAAAGACGTTTCAGGAGGTGGAGAACCCAAATTCAAAAAATCCGAAAAAATGATGAGAAAAGACGTTTCAGAAGTGGAGAGGCTCAAGTTCAAAAAATCCGAAAAAATGATGAGAAAAGACGTTTCAGGAGTTGGAAAACCCAAATTCAAAAAATCCGAAAAAATGATGAGAAAAGACTTTTCAGGAAGTCAAAATTCAAAAAATCCGAAAAAATGATGAGAAAAGACGTTTCAGAAGTGGAGAGGCTCAAGTTCAAAAAATCCGAAAAAATGATGAGAAAAGACGTTTCAGAAGTGGAGAGGCTCAAGTTCAAAAAATCCGAAAAAATGATGAAAAAAGACGTTTCAGGAGGTGGAGAACCCAAATTCAAAAAATCCGAAAAAATGATGAGAAAAGACTTTTCAGGAAGTCAAAATTCAAAAAATCCGAAAAAATGATGAGAAAAAACTTTTCAGGAGGTTTAAGGTCAAAGTTCAAAAAATCCTAAAAAATGATGAGAAAAGACGTTTCAGAAGGTCAAAGGTCAAAGTTCAAAAAATCCGAAAAAATGATGAGAAAAGACGTTTCAGGAGATGGAGAACCCAAATTCAAAAAATCCGAAAAAATGATGAGAAAAGACGTTTCAGAAGTGGAGAGGCTCAAGTTCAAAAAATCCGAAAAAATGATGAGAAAAGACGTTTTAGGAGGTAAAAGGTCAAAGTTCAAAAAATCCGAAAAAATGATGAGAAAAGACGTTTTAGGAAGTCAAAATTCAAAAAATCCGAAAAAGTGATGAGAAAAGACGTTTCAGGAGGTGGAGAACCCAAATTCAAAATATCCGAAAAAATGATGAGAAAAGACGTTTCAGGAGGTAAAAGTTCAAAAAATCCGAAAAAATGATGAGAAAAGACGTTTCAGAAGTGGAGAGGCTCAAGTTCAAAAAATCCGAAAAAATGATGAGAAAAGACGTTTTAGGAGGTAAAAGGTCAAAGTTCAAAAAATCCGAAAAAATGATGAGAAAAGACGTTTTAGGAAGTCAAAATTCAAAAAATCTGAAAAAGTGATGAGAAAAGACGTTTCAGGAGGTGGAGAACCCAAATTCAAAATATCCGAAAAAATGATGAGAAAAGACGTTTCAGGAGGTAAAAGTTCAAAAAATCCGAAAAAATGATGAGAAAAGACGTTTCAGAAGTGGAGAGGCTCAAGTTCAAAAAATCCGAAAAAATGATGAGAAAAGACGTTTCAGGAGGTGGAGAACCCAAATTCAAAAAATCCGATAAAATGATGAGAAAAGACGTTTCAGGAGGTAAAAGTTCAAAAAATCCGAAAAAATGATGAGAAAAGACGTTTCAGAAGTGGAGAGGCTCAAGTTCAAAAAATCCAAAAAAATGATGAGAAAAGACGTTTCAGAAGTGGAGAGGCTCAAGTTCAAAAAATCCGAAAAAATGATGAGAAAAGACGTTTTAGGAGGTAAAAGGTCAAAGTTCAAAAAATCCGAAAAAATGATGAGAAAAGACGTTTTAGGAAGTCAAAATTCAAAAAATCCGAAAAAGTGATGAGAAAAGACGTTTCAGGAGGTGGAGAACCCAAATTCAAAATATCCGAAAAAATGATGAGAAAAGACGTTTCAGGAGGTAAAAGTTCAAAAAATCCGAAAAAATGATGAGAAAAGACGTTTCAGAAGTGGAGAGGCTCAAGTTCAAAAAATCCGAAAAAATGATGAGAAAAGACGTTTCAGGAGGTGGAGAACCCAAATTCAAAAAATCCGAAAAAATGATGAGAAAAGACTTTTCAGGAAGTCAAAATTCAAAAAATCCGAAAAAATGATGAGAAAAAACTTTTCAGGAGGTTTAAGGTCAAAGTTCAAAAAATCCTAAAAAATGATGAGAAAAGACGTTAAGAAGGTCAAAGGTCAAAGTTCAAAAAATCCGAAAAAATGATGAGAAAAGACGTTTCAGGAGGTGGAGAACCCAAATTCAAAAAATCCGAAAAAATGATGAGAAAAGACGTTTCAGAAGTGGAGAGGCTCAAGTTCAAAAAATCCGAAAAAAATGATGAGAAAAGACGTTTCAGGAGTTGGAAAACCCAAATTCAAAAAATCCGAAAAAATGATGAGAAAAGACTTTTCAGGAAGTCGAAATTCAAAAAATCCGAAAAAATGATGAGAAAAGACGTTTCAGAAGTGGAGAGGCTCAAGTTCAAAAAATCCTAAAAAATGATGAGAAAAGACGTTTCAGAAGGTCAAAGGTCAAAGTTCAAAAAATCCGAAAAAATGATGAGAAAAGACGTTTCAGGAGATGGAGAACCCAAATTCAAAAAATCCGAAAAAATGATGAGAAAAGACGTTTCAGGAGGTGGAGAACCCAAATTCAAAAAATCCGATAAAATGATGAGAAAAGACGTTTCAGGAGGTAAAAGTTCAAAAAATCCGAAAAAATGATGAGAAAAGACGTTTCAGAAGTGGAGAGGCTCAAGTTCAAAAAATCCAAAAAAATGATGAGAAAAGACCTTCAGAAGTGGAGAGGCTCAAGTTCAAAAAATCCGAAAAAATGATGAGAAAAGACGTTTTAGGAGGTAAAAGGTCAAAGTTCAAAAAATCCGAAAAAATGATGAGAAAAGACGTTTTAGGAAGTCAAAATTCAAAAAATCGAAAAAGTGATGAGAAAAGACGTTTCAGGAGGTGGAGAACCCAAATTCAAAATATCCGAAAAAATGATGAGAAAAGACGTTTCAGGAGGTAAAAGTTCAAAAAATCCGAAAAATGATGAGAAAAAGACGTTTCAGAAGTGGAGAGGCTCAAGTTCAAAAAATCCGAAAAAATGATGAGAAAAGACGTTTTAGGAGGTAAAAGGTCAAAGTTCAAAAAATCCGAAAAAATGATGAGAAAAGACGTTTTAGGAAGTCAAAATTCAAAAATCTGAAAAAGTGATGAGAAAAGACGTTTCAGGAGGTGGAGAACCCAAATTCAAAATATCCGAAAAAAATGATGAGAAAAGACGTTTCAGGAGGTAAAAGTTCAAAAAATCCGAAAAAATGATGAGAAAAGGACGTTTCAGAAGTGGAGAGGCTCAAGTTCAAAAAATCGAAAAAATGATGAGAAAAGACGTTTCAGGAGATGGAGAACCCAAATTCAAAAAATCCGAAAAAATGATGAGAAAAGACGTTTCAGGAGGTGGAGAACCCAAATTCAAAAAATCCGATATAAATGATGAGAAAAGCCGTTTCAGGAGGTAAAAGTTCAAAAAATCCGAAAAAATGATGAGAAAAGACGTTTCAGAAGTGGAGAGGCTCAAGTTCAAAAAATCCAAAAAAATGGATGAGAAAAGACGTTTCAGAAGTGGAGAGGCTCAAGTTCAAAAAATCCGAAAAAATGATGAGAAAAGACGTTTTAGGAGGTAAAAGGTCAAAGTTCAAAAAATCCGAAAAAATGATGAGAAAAGACGTTTTAGGAATTCAAAATTCAAAAAATCCGAAAAAGTGATGAGAAAAGACGTTTCAGGAGGTGGAGAACCCAAATTCAAAATATCCGAAAAAATGATGAGAAAAGACTTTTCAGGAAGTCAAAATTCAAAAAATCCGAAAAAATGATGAGAAAAAACTTTTCAGGAGGTTTAAGGTCAAAGTTCAAAAAAATCCTAAAAAATGATGAGAAAAGACGTTTCAGAAGGTCAAAGGTCAAAGTTCAAAAAATCCGAAAAAATGATGAGAAAAGACGTTTCAGGAGATGGAGAACCCAAATTCAAAAAATCCGAAAAAATGATGAGAAAAGACGTTTCAGAAGTGGAGAGGCTCAAGTTCAAAAAATCCGAAAAAATGATGAGAAAAGACGTTTTAGGAGGTAAAAGGTCAAAGTTCAAAAAATCCGAAAAAATGATGAGAAAAGACGTTTTAGGAAGTCAAAATTCAAAAAATCCGAAAAAGTGATGAGAAAAGACGTTTCAGGAGGTGGAGAACCAAATTCAAAATATCCGAAAAAATGATGAGAAAAGACGTTTCAGGAGGTAAAAGTTCAAAAAATCCGAAAAAATGATGAGAAAAGACGTTTCAGAAGTGGAGAGGCTCAAGTTCAAAAAATCCGAAAAAATGATGAGAAAAGACGTTTTAGGAGGTAAAAGGTCAAAGTTCAAAAAATCCGAAAAAATGATGAGAAAAGACGTTTTAGGAAGTCAAAATTCAAAAAATCTGAAAAAGTGATGAGAAAAGACGTTTCAGGAGGTGGAGAACCCAAATTCAAAATATCCGAAAAAATGATGAGAAAAGACGTTTCAGGAGGTAAAAGTTCAAAAAATCCGAAAAAATGATGAGAAAAGACGTTTCAGAAGTGGAGAGGCTCAAGTTCAAAAAATCCGAAAAAATGATGAGAAAAGACGTTTCAGGAGGTGGAGAACCCAAATTCAAAAAATCCGATAAAATGATGAGAAAAGACGTTTCAGGAGGTAAAAGTTCAAAAAATCCGAAAAAATGATGAGAAAAGACGTTTCAGAAGTGGAGAGGCTCAAGTTCAAAAAATCCAAAAAAATGATGAGAAAAGACGTTTCAGAAGTGGAGAGGCTCAAGTTCAAAAAATCCGAAAAAATGATGAGAAAAGACGTTTTAGGAGGTAAAAGGTCAAAGTTCAAAAAATCCGAAAAAATGATGAGAAAAGACGTTTTAGGAAGTCAAAATTCAAAAAATCCGAAAAAGTGATGAGAAAAGACGTTTCAGGAGGTGGAGAACCCAAATTCAAAATATCCGAAAAAATGATGAGAAAAGACGTTTCAGGAGGTAAAAGTTCAAAAAATCCGAAAAAATGATGAGAAAAGACGTTTCAGAAGTGGAGAGGCTCAAGTTCAAAAATCCGAAAAAATGATGAGAAAAGACGTTTCAGGAGGTGGAGAACCCAAATTCAAAAAATCCGAAAAAATGATGAGAAAAGACTTTTCAGGAAGTCAAAATTCAAAAAATCCGAAAAAATGATGAGAAAAAACTTTTCAGGAGGTTTAAGGTCAAAGTTCAAAAAATCCTAAAAAATGATGAGAAAAGACGTTTAAGAAGGTCAAAGGTCAAAGTTCAAAAAATCCGAAAAAATGATGAGAAAAGACGTTTCAGGAGGTGGAGAACCCAAATTCAAAAAATCCGAAAAAATGATGAGAAAAGACGTTTCAGAAGTGGAGAGGCTCAAGTTCAAAAAATCCGAAAAAATGATGAGAAAAGACGTTTCAGGAGTTGGAAAACCCAAATTCAAAAAATCCGAAAAAATGATGAGAAAAGACTTTTCAGGAAGTCGAAATTCAAAAAATCCGAAAAAATGATGAGAAAAGACGTTTCAGAAGTGGAGAGGCTCAAGTTCAAAAAATCCTAAAAAATGATGAGAAAAGACGTTTCAGAAGGTCAAAGGTCAAAGTTCAAAAAATCCGAAAAAATGATGAGAAAAGACGTTTCAGGAGATGGAGAACCCAAATTCAAAAAATCCGAAAAAATGATGAGAAAAGACGTTTCAGGAGGTGGAGAACCCAAATTCAAAAAATCCGATAAAATGATGAGAAAAGACGTTTCAGGAGGTAAAAGTTCAAAAAATCCGAAAAAATGATGAGAAAAGACGTTTCAGAAGTGGAGAGGCTCAAGTTCAAAAAATCCAAAAAAATGATGAGAAAAGACCTTTCAGAAGTGGAGAGGCTCAAGTTCAAAAAATCCGAAAAAATGATGAGAAAAGACGTTTTAGGAGGTAAAAGGTCAAAGTTCAAAAAATCCGAAAAAATGATGAGAAAAGACGTTTTAGGAAGTCAAAATTCAAAAAATCCGAAAAAGTGATGAGAAAAGACGTTTCAGGAGGTGGAGAACCCAAATTCAAAATATCCGAAAAAATGATGAGAAAAGACGTTTCAGGAGGTAAAAGTTCAAAAAATCCGAAAAAATGATGAGAAAAGACGTTTCAGAAGTGGAGAGGCTCAAGTTCAAAAAATCCGAAAAAATGATGAGAAAAGACGTTTTAGGAGGTAAAAGGTCAAAGTTCAAAAAATCCGAAAAAATGATGAGAAAAGACGTTTTAGGAAGTCAAAATTCAAAAAATCTGAAAAAGTGATGAGAAAAGACGTTTCAGGAGGTGGAGAACCCAAATTCAAAATATCCGAAAAAATGATGAGAAAAGACGTTTCAGGAGGTAAAAGTTCAAAAAATCCGAAAAAAATGATGAGAAAAGACGTTTCAGAAGTGGAGAGGCTCAAGTTCAAAAAATCCGAAAAAATGATGAGAAAAGACGTTTCAGGAGATGGAGAACCCAAATTCAAAAAATCCGAAAAAATGATGAGAAAAGACGTTTCAGGAGGTGGAGAACCCAAATTCAAAAAATCCGATAAAATGATGAGAAAAGACGTTTCAGGAGGTAAAAGTTCAAAAAATCCGAAAAAATGATGAGAAAAGACGTTTCAGAAGTGGAGAGGCTCAAGTTCAAAAAATCCAAAAAAATGATGAGAAAAGACGTTTCAGAAGTGGAGAGGCTCAAGTTCAAAAAATCCGAAAAAATGATGAGAAAAGACGTTTTAGGAGGTAAAAGGTCAAAGTTCAAAAAATCCGAAAAAATGATGAGAAAAGACGTTTTAGGAATTCAAAATTCAAAAAATCCGAAAAAGTGATGAGAAAAGACGTTTCAGGAGGTGGAGAACCCAAATTCAAAATATCCGAAAAAATGATGAGAAAAGACGTTTCAGGAGGTAAAAGTTCAAAAAATCCGAAAAAATGATGAGAAAAGACGTTTCAGAAGTGGAGAGGCTCAAGTTCAAAAAATCCGAAAAAATGATGAGAAAAGACGTTTCAGGAGGTGGAGACACCCAAATCAAAAATCCGAAAAAATGATGAGGAAAAGACTTTTCAGGAAGTCAAAATTCAAAAAATCCGAAAAATGATGAGAAAAAACTTTTTCAGGAGGTTTAAGGTCAAAGTTCAAAAAATCCTAAAAAATGATGAGAAAAGACGTTTAAGAAGGTCAAAGGTCAAAGTTCAAAAAATCCGAAAAAATGATGAGAAAAGACGTTTCAGGAGGTGGAGAACCCAAATTCAAAAAATCCGAAAAAATGATGAGAAAAGACGTTTCAGAAGTGGAGAGGCTCAAGTTCAAAAAATCCGAAAACAAATGATGAGAAAAGACGTTTCAGGAGTTGGAAAACCCAAATTCAAAAAATCCGAAAAAAAATGATGAGGAAAAGACTTTTCAGGAAGTCGAAATTCAAAAAATCCGAAAAAATGATGAGAAAGACGTTTCAGAAGTGGAGAGGCTCAAGTTCAAAAAATCCTAAAAAATGATGAGAAAAGACGTTTCCAGAAGGTCAAAGGTCAAAGTTCAAAAAATCCGAAAAAATGATGAGAAAAGACGTTTCAGGAGATGGAGAACCCAAATTCAAAAAATCCGAAAAAATGACGAGGAAAAGACGTTTCAGGAGGTGGAGAACCCAAATTCAAAAAATCCGATAAAATGATGAGAAAAGACGTTTCAGGAGGTAAAAGTTCAAAAAATCCGAAAAAATGATGAGAAAAGACGTTTCAGAAGTGGAGAGGCTCAAGTTCAAAAAATCCAAAAAAAATGATGAGAAAAGACCTTTCAGAAGTGGAGAGGCTCAAGTTCAAAAAATCCGAAAAAATGATGAGAAAAGACGTTTTAGGAGGTAAAAGGTCAAAGTTCAAAAAATCCGAAAAAATGATGAGAAAAGACGTTTTAGGAAGTCAAAATTCAAAAAATCCGAAAAAGTGATGAGAAAAGGACGTTTCAGGAGGTGGAGAACCCAAATTCAAAATATCCGAAAAAAATGATGAGAAAAGACGTTTCAGGAGGTAAAAGTTCAAAAAATCCGAAAAATGATGAGAAAAGACGTTTCAGAAGTGGAGAGGCTCAAGTTCAAAAATCCGAAAAAATGATGAGAAAAGACGTTTTAGGAGGTAACAGGTCAAAGTTCAAAAAAATCCGAAAAATGATGAGAAAAGACGTTTTAGGAAGTCAAAATTCAAAAAATCTGAAAAAGTGATGAGGAAAAGACGTTTCAGGAGGTGGAGAACCCAAATTCAAATATCCGAAAAAATGATGAGAAAAGACGTTTCAGGAGGTAAAAGTTCAAAAAATCCGAAAAAATGATGAGAAAAGACGTTTCAGAAGTGGAGAGGCTCAAGTTCAAAAAATCCGAAAAAATGATGAGAAAAGACGTTTCCAGGGAGGTGGAGAACCCAAATTCAAAAAATCCGAAAAAATGATGAGAAAAGACTTTTCAGGAAGTCAAAATTCAAAAAATCCGAAAAAATGATGAGAAAAAACTTTTCAGGAGGTTTAAGGTCAAAGTTCAAAAAATCCTAAAAAATGATGAGAAAAGACGTTTAAGAAGGTCAAAGGTCAAAGTTCAAAAAATCCGAAAAAATGATAAGAAAAGACGTTTCAGGAGGTGGAGAACCCAAATTCAAAAAATCCGAAAAAATGATGAGAAAAGACGTTTCAGAAGTGGAGAGGCTCAAGTTCAAAAAATCCGAAAAAATGATGAGAAAAGACGTTTCAGGAGTTGGAAAACCCAAATTCAAAAAATCCGAAAAAATGATGAGAAAAGACTTTTCAGGAAGTCAAAATTCAAAAAATCCGAAAAAATGATGAGAAAAGACGTTTCAGAAGTGGAGAGGCTCAAGTTCAAAAAATCCGAAAAAATGATGAGAAAAGACGTTTCAGAAGTGGAGAGGCTCAAGTTCAAAAAATCCGAAAAAATGATGAAAAAAGACGTTTCAGGAGGTGGAGAACCCAAATTCAAAAAATCCGAAAAAATGATGAGAAAAGACTTTTCAGGAAGTCAAAATTCAAAAAATCCGAAAAAATGATGAGAAAAAACTTTTCAGGAGGTTTAAGGTCAAAGTTCAAAAAATCCTAAAAAATGATGAGAAAAGACGTTTCAGAAGGTCAAAGGTCAAAGTTCAAAAAATCCGAAAAAATGATGAGAAAAGACGTTTCAGGAGATGGAGAACCCAAATTCAAAAAAATCCGAAAAAATGATGAGAAAAGACGTTTCAGAAGTGGAGAGGCTCAAGTTCAAAAAATCCGAAAAAATGATGAGAAAAGACGTTTTAGGAGGTAAAAGGTCAAAGTTCAAAAAATCCGAAAAAATGATGAGAAAAGACGTTTTAGGAAGTCAAAATTCAAAAAATCCGAAAAAGTGATGAGAAAAGACGTTTCAGGAGGTGGAGAACCCAAATTCAAAATATCCGAAAAAATGATGAGAAAAGACGTTTCAGGAGGTAAAAGTTCAAAAAATCCGAAAAAATGATGAGAAAAGACGTTTCAGAAGTGGAGAGGCTCAAGTTCAAAAAATCCGAAAAAATGATGAGAAAAGACGTTTCAGGAGGTGGAGAACCCAAATTCAAAAAATCCGAAAAAATGATGAGAAAAGACTTTTCAGGAAGTCAAAATTCAAAAAATCCGAAAAAATGATGAGAAAAAACTTTTCAGGAGGTTTAAGGTCAAAGTTCAAAAAATCCTAAAAAATGATGAGAAAAGACGTTTAAGAAGGTCAAAGGTCAAAGTTCAAAAAATCCGAAAAAATGATAAGAAAAGACGTTTCAGGAGGTGGAGAACCCAAATTCAAAAAATCCGAAAAAATGATGAGAAAAGACGTTTCAGAAGTGGAGAGGCTCAAGTTCAAAAAATCCGAAAAAATGATGAGAAAAGACGTTTCAGGAGTTGGAAAACCCAAATTCAAAAAATCCGAAAAAATGATGAGAAAAGACTTTTCAGGAAGTCAAAATTCAAAAAATCCGAAAAAATGATGAGAAAAGACGTTTCAGAAGTGGAGAGGCTCAAGTTCAAAAAATCCGAAAAAATGATGAGAAAAGACGTTTCAGAAGTGGAGAGGCTCAAGTTCAAAAAATCCGAAAAAATGATGAAAAAAGACGTTTCAGGAGGTGGAGAACCCAAATTCAAAAAATCCGAAAAAATGATGAGAAAAGACTTTTCAGGAAGTCAAAATTCAAAAAATCCGAAAAAATGATGAGAAAAAACTTTTCAGGAGGTTTAAGGTCAAAGTTCAAAAAATCCTAAAAAATGATGAGAAAAGACGTTTCAGAAGGTCAAAGGTCAAAGTTCAAAAAATCCGAAAAAATGATGAGAAAAGACGTTTCAGGAGATGGAGAACCCAAATTCAAAAAATCCGAAAAAATGATGAGAAAAGACGTTTCAGGAGGTGGAGAACCCAAATTCAAAAAATCCGATAAAATGATGAGAAAAGACGTTTCAGGAGGTAAAAGTTCAAAAAATCCGAAAAAATGATGAGAAAAGACGTTTCAGAAGTGGAGAGGCTCAAGTTCAAAAAATCCAAAAAAATGATGAGAAAAGACCTTTCAGAAGTGGAGAGGCTCAAGTTCAAAAAATCCGAAAAAATGATGAGAAAAGACGTTTTAGGAGGTAAAAGGTCAAAGTTCAAAAAATCCGAAAAAATGATGAGAAAAGACGTTTTAGGAAGTCAAAATTCAAAAAATCCGAAAAAGTGATGAGAAAAGACGTTTCAGGAGGTGGAGAACCCAAATTCAAAATATCCGAAAAAATGATGAGAAAAGACGTTTCAGGAGGTAAAAGTTCAAAAAATCCGAAAAAATGATGAGAAAAGACGTTTCAGAAGTGGAGAGGCTCAAGTTCAAAAAATCCGAAAAAATGATGAGAAAAGACGTTTTAGGAGGTAAAAGGTCAAAGTTCAAAAAATCCGAAAAAATGATGAGAAAAGACGTTTTAGGAAGTCAAAATTCAAAAAATCTGAAAAAGTGATGAGAAAAGACGTTTCAGGAGGTGGAGAACCCAAATTCAAAATATCCGAAAAAATGATGAGAAAAGACGTTTCAGGAGGTAAAAGTTCAAAAAATCCGAAAAAATGATGAGAAAAGACGTTTCAGAAGTGGAGAGGCTCAAGTTCAAAAAATCCGAAAAAATGATGAGAAAAGACGTTTCAGGAGGTGGAGAACCCAAATTCAAAAAATCCGAAAAAATGATGAGAAAAGACTTTTCAGGAAGTCAAAATTCAAAAAATCCGAAAAAATGATGAGAAAAAACTTTTCAGGAGGTTTAAGGTCAAAGTTCAAAAAATCCTAAAAAATGATGAGAAAAGACGTTTAAGAAGGTCAAAGGTCAAAGTTCAAAAATCCGAAAAAATGATAAGAAAAGACGTTTCAGGAGGTGGAGAACCCAAATTCAAAAAATCCGAAAAAATGATGAGAAAAGACGTTTCAGAAGTGGAGAGGCTCAAGTTCAAAAAATCCGAAAAAATGATGAGAAAAGACGTTTCAGGAGATGGAGAACCCAAATTCAAAAAATCCGAAAAAATGATGAGAAAAGACGTTTCAGGAGGTGGAGAACCCAAATTCAAAAAATCCGATAAAATGATGAGAAAAGACGTTTCAGGAGGTAAAAGTTCAAAAAATCCGAAAAAATGATGAGAAAAGACGTTTCAGAAGTGGAGAGGCTCAAGTTCAAAAAATCCAAAAAAATGATGAGAAAAGACGTTTCAGAAGTGGAGAGGCTCAAGTTCAAAAAATCCGAAAAAATGATGAGAAAAGACGTTTTAGGAGGTAAAAGGTCAAAGTTCAAAAAATCCGAAAAAATGATGAGAAAAGACGTTTTAGGAAGTCAAAATTCAAAAAATCCGAAAAAGTGATGAGAAAAGACGTTTCAGGAGGTGGAGAACCCAAATTCAAAATATCCGAAAAAATGATGAGAAAAGACGTTTCAGGAGGTAAAAGTTCAAAAAATCCGAAAAAAATGATGAGAAAAGACGTTCAGAAGTGGAGAGGCTCAAGTTCAAAAAATCCGAAAAAATGATGAGAAAAGACGTTTCAGGGAGGTGAGAACCCAAATTCAAAAAATCCGAAAAAATGATGAGAAAAGACTTTTCAGGAAGTCAAAATTCAAAAAATCCGAAAAAATGATGAGAAAAAACTTTTCAGGAGGTTTAAGGTCAAAGTTCAAAAAATCCTAAAAAATGATGAGAAAAGACGTTTAAGAAGGTCAAAGGTCAAAGTTCAAAAAATCCGAAAAAATGATGAGAAAAGACGTTTCAGGAGGTGGAGAACCCAAATTCAAAAAATCCGAAAAAATGATGAGAAAAGACGTTTCAGAAGTGGAGAGGCTCAAGTTAAAAAAATCCGAAAAAATGATGAGAAAACGACGTTTCCAGGAGTTGGAAAACCCAAATCAAAAAATCCGAAAAAAATGATGAGAAAAGACTTTTCAGGAAGTCGAAATTCAAAAAATCCGAAAAATGATGAGAAAAGACGTTTCAGAAGTGGAGAGGCTCAAGTTCAAAAAATCCTAAAAAATGATGAGAAAAGACGTTTCAGAAGGTCAAAGGTCAAAGTTCAAAAATCCGAAAAAATGATGAGAAAAGACGTTTCAGGAGATGGAGAACCCAAATTTCAAAAAATCCGAAAAAATGATGAGAAAAGACGTTTCAGGAGGTGGAGAACCCAAATTCAAAAAATCCGATAAAATGATGAGAAAAGACGTTTCAGGAGGTAAAAGTTCAAAAAATCCGAAAAAATGATGAGAAAAGACGTTTCAGAAGTGGAGAGGCTCAAGTTCAAAAAATCCAAAAAAATGATGAGAAAAGACCTTTCAGAAGTGGAGAGGCTCAAGTTCAAAAAATCCGAAAAAATGATGAGAAAAGACGTTTTAGGAGGTAAAAGGTCAAAGTTCAAAAAATCCGAAAAAATGATGAGAAAAGACGTTTTAGGAAGTCAAAATTCAAAAAATCCGAAAAAGTGATGAGAAAAGACGTTTCAGGAGGTGGAGAACCCAAATTCAAAATATCCGAAAAAATGATGAGAAAAGACGTTTCAGGAGGTAAAAGTTCAAAAAATCCGAAAAAATGATGAGAAAAGACGTTTCAGAAGTGGAGAGGCTCAAGTTCAAAAAATCCGAAAAAATGATGAGAAAAGACGTTTTAGGAGGTAAAAGGTCAAAGTTCAAAAAATCCGAAAAAATGATGAGAAAAGACGTTTTAGGAAGTCAAAATTCAAAAAATCTGAAAAAGTGATGAGAAAAGACGTTTCAGGAGGTGGAGAACCCAAATTCAAAATATCCGAAAAAATGATGAGAAAAGACGTTTCAGGAGGTAAAAGTTCAAAAAATCCGAAAAAATGATGAGAAAAGACGTTTCAGAAGTGGAGAGGCTCAAGTTCAAAAAATCCGAAAAAATGATGAGAAAAGACGTTTCAGGAGGTGGAGAACCCAAATTCAAAAAATCCGAAAAAATGATGAGAAAAGACTTTTCAGGAAGTCAAAATTCAAAAAATCCGAAAAAATGATGAGAAAAAACTTTTCAGGAGGTTTAAGGTCAAAGTTCAAAAAATCCTAAAAAATGATGAGAAAAGACGTTTAAGAAGGTCAAAGGTCAAAGTTCAAAAAATCCGAAAAAATGATAAGAAAAGACGTTTCAGGAGGTGGAGAACCCAAATTCAAAAAATCCGAAAAAATGATGAGAAAAGACGTTTCAGAAGTGGAGAGGCTCAAGTTCAAAAAATCCGAAAAAATGATGAGAAAAGACGTTTCAGGAGTTGGAAAACCCAAATTCAAAAAATCCGAAAAAATGATGAGAAAAGACTTTTCAGGAAGTCAAAATTCAAAAAATCCGAAAAAATGATGAGAAAAGACGTTTCAGAAGTGGAGAGGCTCAAGTTCAAAAAATCCGAAAAAATGATGAGAAAAGACGTTTCAGAAGTGGAGAGGCTCAAGTTCAAAAAATCCGAAAAAATGATGAAAAAAGACGTTTCAGGAGGTGGAGAACCCAAATTCAAAAAATCCGAAAAAATGATGAGAAAAGACTTTTCAGGAAGTCAAAATTCAAAAAATCCGAAAAAATGATGAGAAAAAACTTTTCAGGAGGTTTAAGGTCAAAGTTCAAAAAATCCTAAAAAATGATGAGAAAAGACGTTTCAGAAGGTCAAAGGTCAAAGTTCAAAAAATCCGAAAAAATGATGAGAAAAGACGTTTCAGGAGATGGAGAACCCAAATTCAAAAAATCCGAAAAAATGATGAGAAAAGACGTTTCAGAAGTGGAGAGGCTCAAGTTCAAAAAATCCGAAAAAATGATGAGAAAAGACGTTTTAGGAGGTAAAAGGTCAAAGTTCAAAAAATCCGAAAAAATGATGAGAAAAGACGTTTTAGGAAGTCAAAATTCAAAAAATCCGAAAAAGTGATGAGAAAAGACGTTTCAGGAGGTGGAGAACCCAAATTCAAAATATCCGAAAAAATGATGAGAAAAGACGTTTCAGGAGGTAAAAGTTCAAAAAATCCGAAAAAATGATGAGAAAAGACGTTTCAGAAGTGGAGAGGCTCAAGTTCAAAAAATCCGAAAAAATGATGAGAAAAGACGTTTTAGGAGGTAAAAGGTCAAAGTTCAAAAAATCCGAAAAAATGATGAGAAAAGACGTTTTAGGAAGTCAAAATTCAAAAAATCTGAAAAAGTGATGAGAAAAGACGTTTCAGGAGGTGGAGAACCCAAATTCAAAATATCCGAAAAAATGATGAGAAAAGACGTTTCAGGAGGTAAAAGTTCAAAAAATCCGAAAAAATGATGAGAAAAGACGTTTCAGAAGTGGAGAGGCTCAAGTTCAAAAAATCCGAAAAAATGATGAGAAAAGACGTTTCAGGAGGTGGAGAACCCAAATTCAAAAAATCCGAAAAAATGATGAGAAAAGACTTTTCAGGAAGTCAAAATTCAAAAAATCCGAAAAAATGATGAGAAAAAACTTTTCAGGAGGTTTAAGGTCAAAGTTCAAAAAATCCTAAAAAATGATGAGAAAAGACGTTTAAGAAGGTCAAAGGTCAAAGTTCAAAAAATCCGAAAAAATGATAAGAAAAGACGTTTCAGGAGGTGGAGAACCCAAATTCAAAAAATCCGAAAAAATGATGAGAAAAGACGTTTCAGAAGTGGAGAGGCTCAAGTTCAAAAAATCCGAAAAAATGATGAGAAAAGACGTTTCAGGAGTTGGAAAACCCAAATTCAAAAAATCCGAAAAAATGATGAGAAAAGACTTTTCAGGAAGTCAAAATTCAAAAAATCCGAAAAAATGATGAGAAAAGACGTTTCAGAAGTGGAGAGGCTCAAGTTCAAAAAATCCGAAAAAATGATGAGAAAAGACGTTTCAGAAGTGGAGAGGCTCAAGTTCAAAAAATCCGAAAAAATGATGAAAAAAGACGTTTCAGGAGGTGGAGAACCCAAATTCAAAAAATCCGAAAAAATGATGAGAAAAGACTTTTCAGGAAGTCAAAATTCAAAAAATCCGAAAAAATGATGAGAAAAAACTTTTCTTTTTGTCAAAGTTCAAAAAATCCTAAAAAATGATGAGAAAAGACGTTTCAGAAGGTCAAAGGTCAAAGTTCAAAAAATCCGAAAAAATGATGAGAAAAGACGTTTCAGGAGATGGAGAACCCAAATTCAAAAAATCCGAAAAAATGATGAGAAAAGACGTTTCAGAAGTGGAGAGGCTCAAGTTCAAAAAATCCGAAAAAATGATGAGAAAAGACGTTTTAGGAGGTAAAAGGTCAAAGTTCAAAAAATCCGAAAAAATGATGAGAAAAGACGTTTTAGGAAGTCAAAATTCAAAAAATCCGAAAAAGTGATGAGAAAAGACGTTTCAGGAGGTGGAGAACCCAAATTCAAAATATCCGAAAAAATGATGAGAAAAGACGTTTCAGGAGGTAAAAGTTCAAAAAATCCGAAAAAATGATGAGAAAAGACGTTTCAGAAGTGGAGAGGCTCAAGTTCAAAAAATCCGAAAAAATGATGAGAAAAGACGTTTTAGGAGGTAAAAGGTCAAAGTTCAAAAAATCCGAAAAAATGATGAGAAAAGACGTTTTAGGAAGTCAAAATTCAAAAAATCTGAAAAAATGATGAGAAAAAACTTTTCAGGAGGTTTAAGGTCAAAGTTCAAAAAATCCTAAAAAATGATGAGAAAAGACGTTTCAGAAGGTCAAAGGTCAAAGTTCAAAAAATCCGAAAAAATGATGAGAAAAGACGTTTCAGGAGATGGAGAACCCAAATTCAAAAAATCCGAAAAAATGATGAGAAAAGACGTTTCAGGAGGTGGAGAACCCAAATTCAAAAAATCCGATAAAATGATGAGAAAAGACGTTTCAGGAGGTAAAAGTTCAAAAAATCCGAAAAAATGATGAGAAAAGACGTTTCAGAAGTGGAGAGGCTCAAGTTCAAAAAATCCAAAAAAATGATGAGAAAAGACGTTTCAGAAGTGGAGAGGCTCAAGTTCAAAAAATCCGAAAAAATGATGAGAAAAGACGTTTTAGGAGGTAAAAGGTCAAAGTTCAAAAAATCCGAAAAAATGATGAGAAAAGACGTTTTAGGAAGTCAAAATTCAAAAAATCCGAAAAAGTGATGAGAAAAGACGTTTCAGGAGGTGGAGAACCCAAATTCAAAATATCCGAAAAAATGATGAGAAAAGACGTTTCAGGAGGTTTAAGGTCAAAGTTCAAAAAATCCGAAAAAATGATGAGAAAAGACGTTTCAGGAGGTGGAGAACCCAAATTCAAAAAATCCGAAAAAATGATGAGAAAAGACGTTTCAGAAGTGGAGAGGCTCAAGTTCAAAAAATCCGAAAAAATGATGAGAAAAGACGTTTCAGGAGTTGGAAAACCCAAATTCAAAAAATTCGAAAAAATGATGAGAAAAGACTTTTCAGGAAGTCGAAATTCAAAAAATCCGAAAAAATGATGAGAAAAGACGTTTCAGAAGTGGAGAGGCTCAAGTTCAAAAAATCCTAAAAAATGATGAGAAAAGACGTTTCAGAAGGTCAAAGGTCAAAGTTCAAAAAATCCGAAAAAATGATGAGAAAAGACGTTTCAGGAGATGGAGAACCCAAATTCAAAAAATCCGAAAAAATGATGAGAAAAGACGTTTCAGGAGGTGGAGAACCCAAATTCAAAAAATCCGATAAAATGATGAGAAAAGACGTTTCAGGAGGTAAAAGTTCAAAAAATCCGAAAAAATGATGAGAAAAGACGTTTCAGAAGTGGAGAGGCTCAAGTTCAAAAAATCCAAAAAAATGATGAGAAAAGACGTTTCAGAAGTGGAGAGGCTCAAGTTCAAAAAATCCGAAAAAATGATGAGAAAAGACGTTTTAGGAGGTAAAAGGTCAAAGTTCAAAAAATCCGAAAAAATGATGAGAAAAGACGTTTTAGGAAGTCAAAATTCAAAAAATCCGAAAAAGTGATGAGAAAAGACGTTTCAGGAGGTGGAGAACCCAAATTCAAAATATCCGAAAAAATGATGAGAAAAGACGTTTCAGGAGGTTTAAGGTCAAAGTTCAAAAAATCCGAAAAAATGATGAGAAAAGACGTTTCAGGAGGTGGAGAACCCAAATTCAAAAAATCCGAAAAAATGATGAGAAAAGACGTTTCAGGAGTTGGAAAACCCAAATTCAAAAAATCCGAAAAAATGATGAGAAAAGACTTTTCAGGAAGTCGAAATTCAAAAAATCCGAAAAAATGATGAGAAAAGACATTTCAGAAGTGGAGAGGCTCAAGTTCAAAAAATCCGAAAAAATGATGAGAAAAGACGTTTTAGGAGGTAAAAGGTCAAAGTTCAAAAAATCCGAAAAAATGATGAGAAAAGACGTTTTAGGAAGTCAAAATTCAAAAAATCTGAAAAAGTGATGAGAAAAGACGTTTCAGGAGGTGGAGAACCCAAATTCAAAATATCCGAAAAAATGATGAGAAAAGACGTTTCAGGAGGTAAAAGTTCAAAAAATCCGAAAAAATGATGAGAAAAGACGTTTCAGAAGTGGAGAGGCTCAAGTTCAAAAAATCCGAAAAAATGATGAGAAAAGACGTTTCAGGAGGTGGAGAACCCAAATTCAAAAAATCCGAAAAAATGATGAGAAAAGACGTTTCAGGAGGTGGAGAACCCAAATTCAAAAAATCCGAAAAAATGATGAGAAAAGACTTTTCAGGAGGTTAAAGGTCAAAGTTCAAAAAATCCGAAAAAATGATGAGAAAAGACGTTTCAGGAAGTCAAAATTCAAAAAATCCGAAAAAATGATGAGAAAAAACTTTTCAGGAGGTTTAAGGTCAAAGTTCAAAAAATCCTAAAAAATGATGTGGTAAGACGTTTCAGAAGGTCAAAGGTCAAAGTTCAAAAAATCCGAAAAAATGATGAGAAAAGACGTTTCAGGAGGTGGAGAACCCAAATTCAAAAAATCCGAAAAAATGATGAGAAAAGACGTTTCAGGAGGTGGAGAACCCAAGTTCAAAAAATCCGAAAAAATGATGAGAAAAGACGTTTCAGGAGGTGGAGAACCCAAGTTCAAGAAATCCGAAAAAATGATGAGAAAAGACGTTTCAGGAGGTGGAGAGGCCCAAGTTCAAAAAATCCGAAAAAGTGATGAGAAAAGACGTTTCAGGAGGTGGAGAACCCAAATTCAAAAAATCCGAAAAAATGATGAGAAAAGACGTTTCAGGAGGTAAAAGTTCAAAAAATCAAAAAAAATGATGAGAAAAGACGTTTCAGAAATAGAGAGGTTCAAGTTCAAAAAATCCGAAAAAATGATGAGAAAAGACGTTTCAGAAGTGGAGAGGCTCAAGTTCAAAAAATCCTAAAAAATGATGAGAAAAGACGTTTCAGGAGGTGGAGAACCCAAATTCAAAAAATCCGAAAAAATGATGAGAAAAGACGTTTCAGAAGTGGAGAGGCTCAAGTTCAAAAAATCCGAAAAAATGATGAAAAAAGACGTTTCAGGAGGTGGAGAACCCAAATTCAAAAAATCCGAAAAAATGATGAGAAAAGACTTTTCAGGAAGTCAAAATTCAAAAAATCCGAAAAAATGATGAGAAAAAACTTTTCAGGAGGTTTAAGGTCAAAGTTCAAAAAATCCTAAAAAATGATGAGAAAAGACGTTTCAGAAGGTCAAAGGTCAAAGTTCAAAAAATCCGAAAAAATGATGAGAAAAGACGTTTCAGGAGATGGAGAACCCAAATTCAAAAAATCCGAAAAAATGATGAGAAAAGACGTTTCAGGAGGTGGAGAACCCAAATTCAAAAAATCCGATAAAATGATGAGAAAAGACGTTTCAGGAGGTAAAAGTTCAAAAAATCCGAAAAAATGATGAGAAAAGACGTTTCAGAAGTGGAGAGGCTCAAGTTCAAAAAATCCAAAAAAATGATGAGAAAAGACGTTTTAGGAAGTCAAAATTCAAAAAATCTGAAAAAGTGATGAGAAAAGACGTTTCAGGAGTTGGAAAACCCAAATTCAAAATATCCGAAAAAATGATGAGAAAAGACGTTTCAGGAGGTTTAAGGTCAAAGTTCAAAAAATCCGAAAAAATGATGAGAAAAGACGTTTCAGGAGGTGGAGAACCCAAATTCAAAAAATCCGAAAAAATGATGAGAAAAGACGTTTCAGGAGTTGGAAAACCCAAATTCAAAAAATCCGAAAAAATGATGAGAAAAGACTTTTCAGGAAGTCGAAATTCAAAAAATCCGAAAAAATGATGAGAAAAGACATTTCAGAAGTGGAGAGGCTCAAGTTCAAAAAATCCGAAAAAATGATGAGAAAAGACGTTTTAGGAGGTAAAAGGTCAAAGTTCAAAAAATCCGAAAAAATGACGAGAAAAGACGTTTTAGGAAGTCAAAATTCAAAAAATCTGAAAAAGTGATGAGAAAAGACGTTTCAGGAGGTGGAGAACCCAAATTCAAAATATCCGAAAAAATGATGAGAAAAGACGTTTCAGGAGTTGGAAAACCCAAATTCAAAAAATCCGAAAAAATGATGAGAAAAGACTTTTCAGGAAGTCGAAATTCAAAAAATCCGAAAAAATGATGAGAAAAGACATTTCAGAAGTGGAGAGGCTCAAGTTCAAAAAATCCGAAAAAATGATGAGAAAAGACGTTTTAGGAGGTAAAAGGTCAAAGTTCAAAAAATCCGAAAAAATGATGAGAAAAGACGTTTTAGGAAGTCAAAATTCAAAAAATCTGAAAAAGTGATGAGAAAAGACGTTTCAGGAGGTGGAGAACCCAAATTCAAAATATCCGAAAAAATGATGAGAAAAGACGTTTCAGGAGGTAAAAGTTCAAAAAATCCGAAAAAATGATGAGAAAAGACGTTTCAGAAGTGGAGAGGCTCAAGTTCAAAAAATCCGAAAAAATGATGAGAAAAGACGTTTCAGGAGGTGGAGAACCCAAATTCAAAAAATCCGAAAAAATGATGAGAAAAGACGTTTCAGGAGGTGGAGAACCCAAATTCAAAAAATCCGAAAAAATGATGAGAAAAGACTTTTCAGGAGGTTAAAGGTCAAAGTTCAAAAAATCCGAAAAAATGATGAGAAAAGACGTTTCAGGAAGTCAAAATTCAAAAAATCCGAAAAAATGATGAGAAAAAACTTTTCAGGAGGTTTAAGGTCAAAGTTCAAAAAATCCTAAAAAATGATGTGGTAAGACGTTTCAGAAGGTCAAAGGTCAAAGTTCAAAAAATCCGAAAAAATGATGAGAAAAGACGTTTCAGGAGGTGGAGAACCCAAATTCAAAAAATCCGAAAAAATGATGAGAAAAGACGTTTCAGGAGGTGGAGAACCCAAGTTCAAAAAATCCGAAAAAATGATGAGAAAAGACGTTTCAGGAGGTGGAGAACCCAAGTTCAAGAAATCCGAAAAAATGATGAGAAAAGACGTTTCAGGAGGTAAAAGTTCAAAAAATCAAAAAAAATGATGAGAAAAGACGTTTCAGAAATAGAGAGGTTCAAGTTCAAAAAATCCGAAAAAATGATGAGAAAAGACGTTTCAGAAGTGGAGAGGCTCAAGTTCAAAAAATCCTAAAAAATGATGAGAAAAGACGTTTCAGGAGGTGGAGAACCCAAATTCAAAAAATCCGAAAAAATGATGAGAAAAGACGTTTCAGAAGTGGAGAGGCTCAAGTTCAAAAAATCCGAAAAAATGATGAAAAAAGACGTTTCAGGAGGTGGAGAACCCAAATTCAAAAAATCCGAAAAAATGATGAGAAAAGACTTTTCAGGAAGTCAAAATTCAAAAAATCCGAAAAAATGATGAGAAAAAACTTTTCAGGAGGTTTAAGGTCAAAGTTCAAAAAATCCTAAAAAATGATGAGAAAAGACGTTTCAGAAGGTCAAAGGTCAAAGTTCAAAAAATCCGAAAAAATGATGAGAAAAGACGTTTCAGGAGATGGAGAACCCAAATTCAAAAAATCCGAAAAAATGATGAGAAAAGACGTTTCAGGAGGTGGAGAACCCAAATTCAAAAAATCCGATAAAATGATGAGAAAAGACGTTTCAGGAGGTAAAAGTTCAAAAAATCCGAAAAAATGATGAGAAAAGACGTTTCAGAAGTGGAGAGGCTCAAGTTCAAAAAATCCAAAAAAATGATGAGAAAAGACGTTTCAGAAGTGGAGAGGCTCAAGTTCAAAAAATCCGAAAAAATGATGAGAAAAGACGTTTTAGGAGGTAAAGGGTCAAAGTTCAAAAAATCCGAAAAAATGATGAGAAAAGACGTTTTAGAAAGTCAAAATTCAAAAAATCCGAAAAAGTGATGAGAAAAGACGTTTCAGGAGGTGGAGAACCCAAATTCAAAATATCCGAAAAAATGATGAGAAAAGACGTTTCAGGAGGTTTAAGGTCAAAGTTCAAAAAATCCGAAAAAATGATGAGAAAAGACGTTTCAGGAGGTGGAGAACCCAAATTCAAAAAATCCGAAAAAATGATGAGAAAAGACGTTTCAGAAGTGGAGAGGCTCAAGTTCAAAAAATCCGAAAAAATGATGAGAAAAGACGTTTCAGAAGTGGAGAGGCTCAAGTTCAAAAAATCCGAAAAAATGATGAGAAAAGACGTTTCAGGAGGTGGAGAACTCAAATTCAAAAAATCCGAAAAAATGATGAGAAAAGACGTTTCAGGAGGTGGAGAACCCAAATTCAAAAAATCCGAAAAAATGATGAGAAAAGACTTTTCAGGAGGTTAAAGGTCAAAGTTCAAAAAATCCGAAAAAATGATGAGAAAAGACGTTTCAGGAGGTAAAAGTTCAAAAAATCCGAAAAAATGATGAGAAAAGACGTTTCAGAAGTGGAGAGGCTCAAGTTCAAAAAATCCGAAAAAATGATGAGAAAAGACGTTTCAGGAGGTGGAGAACCCAAATTCAAAAAATCCGAAAAAATGATGAGAAAAGACTTTTCAGGAAGTCAAAATTCAAAAAATCCGAAAAAATGATGAGAAAAAACTTTTCAGGAGGTTTAAGGTCAAAGTTCAAAAAATCCTAAAAAAAGATGAGAAAAGACGTTTAAGAAGGTCAAAGGTCAAAGTTCAAAAAATCCGAAAAAATGATGAGAAAAGACGTTTCAGGAGGTGGAGAACCCAAATTCAAAAAATCCGAAAAAATGATGAGAAAAGACGTTTCAGAAGTGGAGAGGCTCAAGTTCAAAAAATCCGAAAAAATGATGAGAAAAGACGTTTCAGGAGTTGGAAAACCCAAATTCAAAAAATCCGAAAAAATGATGAGAAAAGACTTTTCAGGAAGTCAAAATTCAAAAAATCCGAAAAAATGATGAGAAAAGACGTTTCAGAAGTGGAGAGGCTCAAGTTCAAAAAATCCGAAAAAATGATGAGAAAAGACGTTTCAGAAGTGGAGAGGCTCAAGTTCAAAAAATCCGAAAAAATGATGAAAAAAGACGTTTCAGGAGGTGGAGAACCCAAATTCAAAAAATCCGAAAAAATGATGAGAAAAGTCTTTTCAGGAAGTCAAAATTCAAAAAATCCGAAAAAATGATGAGAAAAAACTTTTCAGGAGGTTTAAGGTCAAAGTTCAAAAAATCCTAAAAAATGATGAGAAAAGACGTTTCAGAAGGTCAAAGGTCAAAGTTCAAAAAATCCGAAAAAATGATGAGAAAAGACGTTTCAGGAGATGGAGAACCCAAATTCAAAAAATCCGAAAAAATGATGAGAAAAGACGTTTCAGAAGTGGAGAGGCTCAAGTTCAAAAAATCCGAAAAAATGATGAGAAAAGACGTTTCAGGAGGTGGAGAACTCAAATACAAAAAATCCGAAAAAATGATGAGAAAAGACCTTTCAGGAGGTTAAAGGTCAAAGTTCAAAAAATCCGAAAAAATGATGAGAAAAGACGTTTCAGGAGGTAAAAGTTCAAAAAATCCGAAAAAATGATGAGAAAAGACGTTTCAGAAGTGGAGAGGCTCAAGTTCAAAAAATCCGAAAAAATGATGAGAAAAGACGTTTCAGGAGGTGGAGAACCCAAATTCAAAAAATCCGAAAAAATGATGAGAAAAGACGTTTCAGGAGGTGGAGAACCCAAATTCAAAAAATCCGATAAAATGATGAGAAAAGACGTTTCAGGAGGTAAAAGTTCAAAAAATCCGAAAAAATGATGAGAAAAGACGTTTTAGGAAGTCAAAATTCAAAAAATCCGAAAAAGTGATGAGAAAAGACGTTTCAGGAGGTGGAGAACCCAAATTCAAAATATCCGAAAAAATGATGAGAAAAGACGTTTCAGGAGGTAAAAGTTCAAAAAATCCGAAAAAATGATGAGAAAAGACGTTTCAGAAGTGGAGAGGCTCAAGTTCAAAAAATCCGAAAAAATGATGAGAAAAGACGTTTCAGGAGGTGGAGAACCCAAATTCAAAAAATCCGAAAAATGATGAGAAAAGACTTTTCAGGAAGTCAAAATTCAAAAAATCCGAAAAAATGATGAGAAAAAACTTTTCAGGAGGTTTAAGGTCAAAGTTCAAAAAATCCTAAAAAATGATGAGAAAAGACGTTTAAGAAGGTCAAAGGTCAAAGTTCAAAAAATCCGAAAAAATGATGAGAAAAGACGTTTCAGGAGGTGGGAGAACCCAAATTCAAAAAATCCGAAAAAATGATGAGAAAAGACGTTTCAGAAGTGGAGAGGCTCAAGTTCAAAAAATCCGAAAAAATGATGAGAAAAGACGTTTCAGGAGTTGGAAAACCCAAATTCAAAAAATCCGAAAAAATGATGAGAAAAGACTTTTCAGGAAGTCGAAATTCAAAAAATCCGAAAAAATGATGAGAAAAGACGTTTCAGAAGTGGAGAGGCTCAAGTTCAAAAAATCCTAAAAAATGATGAGAAAAGACGTTTCAGAAGGTCAAAGGTCAAAGTTCAAAAAATCCGAAAAAATGATGAGAAAAGACGTTTCAGGAGATGGAGAACCCAAATTCAAAAAATCCGAAAAAATGATGAGAAAAGACGTTTCAGGAGGTGGAGAACCCAAATTCAAAAAATCCGATAAAATGATGAGAAAAGACGTTTCAGGAGGTAAAAGTTCAAAAAATCCGAAAAAATGATGAGAAAAGACGTTTCAGAAGTGGAGAGGCTCAAGTTCAAAAAATCCAAAAAAATGATGAGAAAAGACCTTTCAGAAGTGGAGAGGCTCAAGTTCAAAAAATCCGAAAAAATGATGAGAAAAGACGTTTTAGGAGGTAAAAGGTCAAAGTTCAAAAAATCCGAAAAAATGATGAGAAAAGACGTTTTAGGAAGTCAAAATTCAAAAAATCCGAAAAAGTGATGAGAAAAGACGTTTCAGGAGGTGGAGAACCCAAATTCAAAATATCCGAAAAAATGATGAGAAAAGACGTTTCAGGAGGTAAAAGTTCAAAAAATCCGAAAAAATGATGAGAAAAGACGTTTCAGAAGTGGAGAGGCTCAAGTTCAAAAAATCCGAAAAAATGATGAGAAAAGACGTTTTAGGAGGTAAAAGGTCAAAGTTCAAAAAATCCGAAAAAATGATGAGAAAAGACGTTTTAGGAAGTCAAAATTCAAAAAATCTGAAAAAGTGATGAGAAAAGACGTTTCAGGAGGTGGAGAACCCAAATTCAAAATATCCGAAAAAATGATGAGAAAAGACGTTTCAGGAGGTAAAAGTTCAAAAAATCCGAAAAAATGATGAGAAAAGACGTTTCAGAAGTGGAGAGGCTCAAGTTCAAAAAATCCGAAAAAATGATGAGAAAAGACGTTTCAGGAGGTGGAGAACCCAAATTCAAAAAATCCGAAAAAATGATGAGAAAAGACTTTTCAGGAAGTCAAAATTCAAAAAATCCGAAAAAATGATGAGAAAAAACTTTTCAGGAGGTTTAAGGTCAAAGTTCAAAAAATCCTAAAAAATGATGAGAAAAGACGTTTAAGAAGGTCAAAGGTCAAAGTTCAAAAAATCCGAAAAAATGATAAGAAAAGACGTTTCAGGAGGTGGAGAACCCAAATTCAAAAAATCCGAAAAAATGATGAGAAAAGACGTTTCAGAAGTGGAGAGGCTCAAGTTCAAAAAATCCGAAAAAATGATGAGAAAAGACGTTTCAGGAGTTGGAAAACCCAAATTCAAAAAATCCGAAAAAATGATGAGAAAAGACTTTTCAGGAAGTCAAAATTCAAAAAATCCGAAAAAATGATGAGAAAAGACGTTTCAGAAGTGGAGAGGCTCAAGTTCAAAAAATCCGAAAAAATGATGAGAAAAGACGTTTCAGAAGTGGAGAGGCTCAAGTTCAAAAAATCCGAAAAAATGATGAAAAAAGACGTTTCAGGAGGTGGAGAACCCAAATTCAAAAAATCCGAAAAAATGATGAGAAAAGACTTTTCAGGAAGTCAAAATTCAAAAAATCCGAAAAAATGATGAGAAAAAACTTTTCAGGAGGTTTAAGGTCAAAGTTCAAAAAATCCTAAAAAATGATGAGAAAAGACGTTTCAGAAGGTCAAAGGTCAAAGTTCAAAAAATCCGAAAAAATGATGAGAAAAGACGTTTCAGGAGATGGAGAACCCAAATTCAAAAAATCCGAAAAAATGATGAGAAAAGACGTTTCAGAAGTGGAGAGGCTCAAGTTCAAAAAATCCGAAAAAATGATGAGAAAAGACGTTTTAGGAGGTAAAAGGTCAAAGTTCAAAAAATCCGAAAAAATGATGAGAAAAGACGTTTTAGGAAGTCAAAATTCAAAAAATCCGAAAAAGTGATGAGAAAAGACGTTTCAGGAGGTGGAGAACCCAAATTCAAAATATCCGAAAAAATGATGAGAAAAGACGTTTCAGGAGGTAAAAGTTCAAAAAATCCGAAAAAATGATGAGAAAAGACGTTTCAGAAGTGGAGAGGCTCAAGTTCAAAAAATCCGAAAAAATGATGAGAAAAGACGTTTTAGGAGGTAAAAGGTCAAAGTTCAAAAAATCCGAAAAAATGATGAGAAAAGACGTTTTAGGAAGTCAAAATTCAAAAAATCTGAAAAAGTGATGAGAAAAGACGTTTCAGGAGGTGGAGAACCCAAATTCAAAATATCCGAAAAAATGATGAGAAAAGACGTTTCAGGAGGTAAAAGTTCAAAAAATCCGAAAAAATGATGAGAAAAGACGTTTCAGAAGTGGAGAGGCTCAAGTTCAAAAAATCCGAAAAAATGATGAGAAAAGACGTTTCAGGAGGTGGAGAACCCAAATTCAAAAAATCCGAAAAAATGATGAGAAAAGACTTTTCAGGAAGTCAAAATTCAAAAAATCCGAAAAAATGATGAGAAAAAACTTTTCAGGAGGTTTAAGGTCAAAGTTCAAAAAATCCTAAAAAATGATGAGAAAAGACGTTTAAGAAGGTCAAAGGTCAAAGTTCAAAAAATCCGAAAAAATGATAAGAAAAGACGTTTCAGGAGGTGGAGAACCCAAATTCAAAAAATCCGAAAAAATGATGAGAAAAGACGTTTCAGAAGTGGAGAGGCTCAAGTTCAAAAAATCCGAAAAAATGATGAGAAAAGACGTTTCAGGAGTTGGAAAACCCAAATTCAAAAAATCCGAAAAAATGATGAGAAAAGACTTTTCAGGAAGTCAAAATTCAAAAAATCCGAAAAAATGATGAGAAAAGACGTTTCAGAAGTGGAGAGGCTCAAGTTCAAAAAATCCGAAAA